>NC_059438.1:25882236-26151560 GCF_021028975.2 Sphaerodactylus townsendi
CTCTGGGTGCTTCAGCTGTCTCCCAGCCCCATTGGCTCCCCTTGCAGAGCTCCCGGGGGTCTGGAGGCAAAGCAACTTCTCCACTGTGGAGTTGCTACCTAGAAGCCTGCGTGTCGCTCTGACATGGGTTCCGTGGTGCCTTTAAGGAGCTCAGGCTGGTATTCTCCCTGCCCCCTTCCTTCTGTCCTCACAACAGCCCTGTGAAGTGGGTGAGGCTGGGGAAACGGGAGCCTGCCCCCAAGGCCCCCGGGAGCTGCGTGGCTGGAGCGAGGCCTCCTGGCCCAACCTTGACCCAGCCTGGCTGTCCCTCCCAGGGCCACAGTCTGGCGGGAGGGTGGGTGGGTGTCTTGCCTGCCAGAGCAGCTGCCGGGTGGTGCTTGGAGGGGGCTTTCTGGCTAGGTGGGGGCAGGGGCACCCTTTCATGTTTCAAAGAAGCAGCTCTGTGTACAATTAGAACTTGTTTCTGATAAACCTCATTCCAGGAAGACGAGCTTTTAACAAAAGGCTTTTGACAGCTGCAGGGTATTTCAATTTTTTTTAAAGCCGAATGAAAAATCAATATATTTTTTCTGGGTTATACATATTCAGAACAGGCGGGATATTTCCATTATAATGGAAAATGGGAGTCTGCTCCCATCTCGCCTGTCAGAGCTGGACCGGCGCATTTTCCAAGCCACTGCTAAATATTTCAAACCCGATTTGATTGTGGTTCATGACAGCTAATGTTTCTCGGCTCTTGAGGTGGGGGCGGGGGTGGGGGGGACATGCTCTATTTCCCCCCCTGCTGCACTCTCTTTCCCATCTCTGCTTCCTGAAACTCTGCGCCTCTTTTGATGAAGGCTGTCATTGTGTTAAAGGAATGCTGCTGGGGGTGGGGGGGCAGGGGAGAGCTCCACAGAACCTGGCTGTTTTCTGCGGGGGGGTCGGTCCATGCACTTGGGGGGGCACTTTTGTTCTGTGATAGGAGGCCTGGGGCGTTGATGTGGCTGTTGGTTGTGTTTAGGTCAGGGGTTGGCAGAGTCCTGGAGGGAGAAAGCGGGGCTTGGGCAGCAGAGCTTTTTCCCCTGCTGCCACCCCCCACGCCCCAATTGGGTGGCATGCTCTATTGGAGGAGGAGGAGGAGGAGGAGGAGGCAGGCACGTCTTGCTCCTGGGGACAGGAGGGAAGCCCTCTCCCACATTTGCATGCCATCCTCCAGGTGGGGCCTGGGGATCCCCATAGAATTGCAGCGCCTTTCCAGACTCTGTAGAGGCCAGTCCCCCCGGAGGAAAGGGGTGCTTGGGAGGGAGGGAGGGCTCCGTGGCCTGGGGCCCCCCGAGGTGCCTGTCCTTTCCCGGCTCCACCAGCAAAGCTCAGCCTGGCTCTGACACCCTACCTGAGTGGCTTCCCAGGAAGGCTCTGTGGTGCCCCAGCCCAGAGTGGGGCATGTTGTGCCCTCCCTGGAAATTGCTTTGGGGAGGGTGCCAGAAAGGCCCATGGGGGGCAGAGACCGTTTCCTCTCCTACTTCTGTCCCGTTTGCTGGCTGGGACCCAGAGGCACGGCTGGGTCTCCTTTGCAGGGCTGAGAGGAGGAGAGAAATGGCCGGTGGGGATCCGTGTGTCTTCCTCATTTTTCTACCTTGATTGGTATTCATAGCTCACATTTCCCTGTTGCTGTCAGCCTGGGCTTTCATCCATTTTAAAGAGCTATTTTCCCTCTGTTGATGATGATGGTATAAAGACAGATGGTGTAAGTGCTTGTGAATGTCCTATTTTATTTCCTCTGAACCAGACGGCCTGCTGGAAAAGGCCCATTGTTTCCACATGCTTCTGAGAGCTGCCCGAGAGCCCCGGCTCCAAGCAGCCACGGGCAGCCCCTTACTGGCCACGCGGAGGGTGACACCTCCAGTTGACTTCTGGGATTGCAGGAGGAGCTGCCGGAGGGGAGCCAGCAAGCCCAGCCCCCCTTGCCACTCTGCCCTACAGGTGCTTCCCGGGGCTCGAAGAAATATGCCAAGCAGCCCTGCTTCAAACCGTTCTCCCCACCCCCGCCCCCCAGTTTGCTGCAACAGCAGCATATTTTAAAGATCCTCCTAAAACCACGACCAGCAAAGCAAAAAGGCTTCACAATCATAGAGTTGGAAGGGGCCATCAACCCCCTACTCGGTACAGGATCACCCAGTCATAGAGTTGGAAGGGACCACAAGGGCAATCCAGTCCAACCCCCTGCCATGCAGGAACACACAGTCAAAGCACTCCGGGTCATCCTAGAGCATCCCAGACAAGCGTTTGTGCCGCTGCTGCTGCTGAAAGACTGCCAGTGCGGGGGATCTGGCCACCTCTCTAGGTAGCCGACTCCACTGCTGAGCTACTCTTCCGGTGAGCAGGACCTGGCCCTGCCGGCAAGTGGCCGGGGTGCTTTGGAGGGCTTGTAAGCGGAGAGGTTTCTGCTTGGTGACGTGGCTTCTCCCACCCGCTGCCCTTCTTGCCTTCCAGGAGGCTCCGTGGCAGATTCTTCACTCCAAGCTTGCTGCTGCTGCTGCTGCTGCTGCTGCCACTTCAGTCGGCTGCTGCCAGCTGACCTGGGGCGCCCTTTCCGTACCCCTCTTTCTTAGCAGTTACAAACCCCCCAGGTCTTAAGCAGGCTCAGACCAGGTTTTGCTCCAGGCGCTGCTCTGCTTGCTGCTGATCTGCTGGGGTGAAAAAGAGGGTTGCTGAGAGGACTTGTTTCTGTGGGTCCCCAGCCCGCAACCGGAGGCCAATTTCTGGGCCATCCAAGGTGATGTTCTTGACCCACCTGGTTCCTCCTCACCTGTGGGACTGTGTGACCCTTGTCCTCCAGGGAGTTTGTGAATGCGGCTCCTGGGGGCTCAGCTGCAGCCACCCAACGCCCCACTGTCTGTTGATGCGCAGAAGTCTGAGCAAGCCCTGTGTGGGGCCTGCCCTCTGGTGTCCAGTGTATGGCTGTTCCTGGGAGATCAGGGAAGCATGCAGAGATATGTACCATAGACTCAAAAAGCTGGAAGGGCCCTAAAGACCACCCAGTCCAGCCCCCTGCACCATGTAGGGTGAAGCACCCCTGACTAATAGTCATCCAGTCTCTGCTTAATGGCCTCCAAGGGGGGGTGCTCTCACCATCCCTGAGTGATGGATTCCACCGTGGCTCTGCCCTTATTGTTTAAAAGTTTTCCTTCCTGTCTCCCCCCACTTATAATTTCAATCCATTAGTACAAGTCCTGTCCTCTGCTACCAGCAGAAAGAGGGTCCTACCCTCCTCCAAATGACAGCCCTTCAAACCAGTGGTGGGATTCAGCAGGTCCACACCCCTTCGGCAGAACTGGTTGTTCAAGTGGTGCTTGTAAACAACCGCTTGTTAAATTATTTGAATCCCACCACTGCTTCAAACCCTGGTATTCCCCGTCTTCCAGCCTCCTCTGCTCCAGGCTGAATATTCCAGCTTCCCGCAGCTGTTCTTTGAATGGCTTAGTCTCCATAACCCAAACCATCCCTGTTGATCTCCTCTGCGCACACTCTACGTTTCTGGTGAACATTTCCTCTAGAACCGGGCACGGCCTTCCAACGGGGGGCTGCCCAGCGCAGGGTCCAGTGGAGCGCCTTCCTTTTGTCTCCCAGTACGGCGACCGGTGCAGCAAGGTCTCCTCGGCCTTGAGCTACTGATGGGAGAGCCTCTCCCCATCGGCTGGGGGGCCCCAGGCCATGCAGCTGCTACAGGGACCAGGAGGCCCCCCTGGAGGGAACGTTTTGGCAGCCTTCCTTCCTGGTGCTGGGGGGTGGAGATTCGAAGGGCCTCTCCAAGGCACCGGCTACCAGTTGGGCTCCTTGGCTTGAGAACTGCTCTGTTTGCGTTCTGCTTCTTTGCCTGATCTCTGTTTTCCTTGACTTTCAGAGGAGCCGGTTGAAGACACCGAAGGGCCCAGTGAGATGGCTGCCGATCCAGAGGAGCCTGTGCAAGACTCAGACAGCGCGGCCGACAAGGAGCAGAGCCAGTGGGCAGGTAGGTGGGCCCCGCTGCCCCTCCCCCCTCCCCAGTCCAGCTGGCCCCCTGAAGCTTCTCCCCGATATTCTCTCAGTCTGTGAGCTCATTTCCTTCACGCACACCCTGCTGCTGCTGTCACTTTTCCTTCCCTGGGCTGGCTTTTGAACGTTCCCACAAGGAGAGAGTCGACACACGAAGCGCCTCCCCCAGCTTGGGGGAAACAGTCGCTGGATGAGCAGTGGGATGGATCTTGGGGGCAGGAGCCAAACTTAAGGGGCTCTGAGCAGATGTTTGCACATTTAGTTGTCCAGACAAGCACTGTTTGCTCGTGAAGAACCAGTTGGGGGCAAAGATGGACACGTGTGCTGCTGCTGCAGGAGGGGTCGGGGTTGTGCCGCTGCCACTCCCCTCCCCCTGTTTTCAGAGGGGAGCCGGTTTGAAGCCTATAAAATTATGGGGTAGAAAATGTTGACAGAGAGAAATCTTTCTCTTTCCCACAATACTAGAACCAGGGGGCATTCATTGAAAATGCTGGGGGGAAGAATGAGGACTAATAAAAGGAAACACTTCTTCACACATCGTGTGATTGGTGTTTGGAATATGCTGCCACTGGAGGTGGTGATGGCCACTCACCTGGATAGCTTTAAAAGGGGCTTGGACAGATTTATGGAGGAGAAGTCGATCTATGGCTACCAATCTTGATCCTCCTTGATCTGAGATTGCAAATGCCTTAGCAGACCAGGTGCTCAGGAGCAGCAGCAGCAGCAGAAGGCCATTGCTTTCACATCCTGCAGGTGAGCTCCCAAAGGCACCTGGTGGGCCACTGCGAGTAGCAGAGTGCTGGACTAGATGGACTCTGGTCTGACCCAGCTGACTTGTTCTTATGTTCTCATGTTGGTCTGCAGCAGAACAGCCAGGTGGGAATCCAGGAGCACCTTAGAGACAACAAGAGTTTTGGGGCAAGAGTTTTCAGGAGTCAAAGCTGCCTTAGTCAGATCCTTCAGTACCTAGTACTTGACAAAGGGGGCTCTGACCCTCGAAAGTTCTGTTGGTCTCCAAGGTGTTCCTGGACCCCCGTCTGACTGAGCTGGATCCAGGGGGCCTCTCAGCTCGTGGCCTCCCTTTTGGTGCCTTGCGCGATGCCTGAGGGCAAGTGAGCCAGTGGCTGCCTAGGAGGTCTCTTTCCTCTGCAGGAATCTTTGTGCTGACCTCATCTGAATGTCTCAGGCGGAGGCAGACTTCTTGAGTACCAGGGGCTGTTCCTTTCTCCAGGGTCTCCCATGGAGAAGGGTCTTTCTGGTCCCCTCCGGCCCGAGCCAGCAGGAGTGGAGCCAGGAACCTTCCACAGACCAAGGCAAGGCTCAGTTCCTGAGTTGCAGCCCTGCAGCTGGCTGGCGCCTTGCTCCAAAATGGCCTGCCAGGACCACCACTGTGCATGTCCTGGGGCGTCTGCCTCTGTGCCGCTGTCACGTGGAGCCCCCCCTCTCATTTCCCACCACTGAAAATGGTGGCTTCTTGTTCCTGGATGCAGGTTTGCCTCTGGCTCTTGGTCTGAAGCTGTTTCCAGGGCGGCTGGGGGCACACTTTGGATCTGGTTCCCATCTGGGTTGCCTGCTTGGCTGTGTCCATCTGCTGCTGTGGTTTCCTCCATGTTGCAAATGCACTGACCTTATTTATGTGGCCCGACATGGCCTCAGGGACTTCCTAACTGGTAACTCCAGAGGCCTCCTGGTGCTGCAGGCCCTGCTGCTCTGGGTCTCACTTCTGCCTGACATGGGCCCCTGCAGCTCCACCTTGAAGAAGTTGATTGGCTTGGCTTGGCTTGACCTCTGTGTCCCTTGGCTTTCCTTGGCTTTGGCTCTCCTGGGGGAGCGTTTTCCAAGTGGAAGCCCCTGGGAAGATTCTTTCTCTGCTTTTCTCTCCCTCTTCTTCTCTCCCCCCCCCCACGTACCCCCCCAGCAAGTTGGGGCTTCACAAACCCTTGGGGACTTCTGCCCACTCTTCAGTCGGAGGCGTTGCTTCCAGCGCAGCCGGCATTCTGGTCAGCGGCTGAGGCAGGCGGGGTGATCAATGCAGACAGCAAACTCCTGGGTGTGCTGCTGCTGCTGCTGCAAATGTCCAGGGCGGGTGGTGAGCTACTTTACGGAATGTGAGAGCTGAGAACCCCGGCTTACGGAAAGCCGCATGAATTAATAATCATTTAATTGGCTCCTCTGTTACGCCGCTGGGTTAGTGAGTGCGAGTGATGGTTCAGTGAGGAGAAGAGGGTGGATGGGAAGGGGCAGGCCTTTGGGGCGGGGGCCCACTCTCCCCCCGCCGGCTAAACTTGGACTGGGGCTTGACTCTGTGTGGCACCGCCAGATAGGAAAAGGCAGCGGCTGCCCTTTGGGCCAGTCCTGAGCACTTCAGCCAGCTCTTTCTTGGGGGGGCGGGGGGGGAGGGCATGGAGGACAAGAGGCATTTTATTCCCACAAACACCTTCTGGGGTAGGGTAAATTGTGCAGGGGCTGCTGGCTTACCCCTTCCTGTCTTGAATGCAGCACGAACCCTGTCCCTTCCGGGTCCTGCAGGGCTTCGTCTCCCTCCAGAGATGCCTCCTCGTGGGCGATTCTTCCCTCCCCCCCCTTTCCCTGATGCCTGGAGGGGCCTCCCAGAGCACACCTGCCCCTCCCTGCCCCTGCACCAGCCCTCCCTTCCCGGGATGAAGCCAAAGTCTGCGGAGGGGGCTGGATGGGCATGTGGCGTGGCCGATTTGAGACTGGAAGCTCCCTGGGGCGAGGACTGGGCGTTCTGCTTTTTGCTGCCAGGCACAGACGTGGCTTCTCTCTGTCTGCCTGCCACTGGCAGGCGTGAGGATGCTGCTGCTGCTGCTGCTGCTGCTGCTGCTGCTGCTGCTGCTTCCCTGCCAGGGGTCGCCTGTGGACAAGCCACAGTCCTGGGCTACCTTCAAGACAAGCGCCATCTTCTTTCTGCAGAGGCTTTTATGTTATACAACACTGGAATCAGTGGCTTGGCCCTCCAGGTGCCACCTGCCTCCCTTGGACGCCCTGCTGGAGCTCCTGGGCAGGTCCCCTTGCTGGCCACGGCTGAGTGCCCTCCCGGCGCGTTTCCAGAGAGCGACGGGGCTTGGGGGAGGCCTGGCTAGCTGAGAGCGTTAAACCGCCTAGTTAATTGTCAGCCAGTCCATCATCTTAAATATCTACCTGTCATCTATTACCTTTCAAGTGAAAATGAATAACTCCCATTAAGGGTGGAATGGGTTTGAAGTCGATTTGAGACAGATTAAAGTACTGTTATGAATGTGTGTGTGTTCAGGGGGGCTGTGCATAATATGCTTCTCCTTGTAGGTTTTAAATAATAGATGTCCTGCACATTTATGTTCTCCAGGATACAGAGTTCAGAGGTCATGAGGCGGGCATTCTGGGAAGAGCACCCACTTCCTGGAACGCTCTCTGCCGTTACTCCTGCCCACCCCGTGTTTAGGGAGGGGGGGCGTGTCTAACCTCTAGTTGTTCTGTGGTGCAGTGTTATTGGGCCGCAGGAGCTGATCCCAGGGTGGGTGGGTAGGAAGTGCGCTGTGCCGGGCCGCGTCAGGAGGTGACTTGATGGGTCTCAGTGGTTATGAGCAGGAGCAAGTGCTAGAAAAGGCACCGAGAGACCACCCCGCTCCCAGCCACATGGAAAATGTGTGCTTCCTGTCAAAAAATATTTGTCCAACTTGTGGGCGCTATGAAGTAGTTTCCGCTGGCCCAGAGCAGCACGCAGAAGCCTCTGATGTCAGGACAGGTTCCCGGCAAAGTAGCAATTCCGTTGGTTGATTGGTTTTGGGAATGTGTCAGTGACTTCTCTGTGCACAAAGCATCTCACAGTACAACTCCATAAAACAAAACAAAAAAGCAAAAACTTGCAAATAAGAGCAGGCAAAAAGGAATCAAACGAGCAGCAAGTGTAACGTCATAAGCAGGGACCACCCACGATACCCGAACTGAAGGCCCAGACAATTTTTTTAAAAATCACCCCATGCCACACCTCCCTCCAGGCACCACTGGAAGAGCCCTGCCTCTGGCCACGTCAGGCACTGCAGGTCGGCCGGAGGGAAGGCCGTCCTTCCTGCCTTGCTCCCCAGCTGCCCTCCACCCTGTGAGAGAGGCCGGGGTCCAAGTGTTTCGACAGCATCTTAACTTTGGCTGGGGAAGGGAGCAGTCCTGCTTCTTCACCATCTCTGCAGGGACATCTGAGGATTTTTTCCAGCATTCCAGCCGCTGGAGATCTTGGAAGCTCCTCACAGTGCCCGAACCCATGACCCCCACACTCCCACTGTATACATCCTGCTTGCAACACACACACACGCACACACCCCGAGATTCCTGGCCCACGGGTCTTGACGTCCTGCTGAGCGACAGCTGCCTTGGGCCTTCTCTTTGGCTTCCTGCAGGGCCCCTGAGATCTACCAGTGAGACAGGAGTTGGGGGTGGGGGGGCGGGCAGCAGTCAGTCATCCCAGCAGAGACTGAAGGGCGGACTTTTAAGAAGTGGAATTCTTCTGTTGTCCAAAGAGCTCAGGGCAATCCACATGTTTCACCGTCCCTCCATCTGGTCTTCAGAACAGCCCTGTAGGAGAGAATGGTTCACCTCAGTCCCTCCGTGGCCAAACTGGAGGCGGGGGGGGGGGGGGGGCATCAGGTCTGGCAATAAGATGTTCCAGTTGCGCAGCAGAAAGTCCCAGGGTTTTTTTTATAAGTGCTGAAGAAGATGCTGGTTGCAGCTGCAGGAAAGTGCTTTTGATGATCATTCAGGAGGCTCTAGATACACAGATGCGCGTGCATGCGCACACGCACACATATCTGAGCTCTTGTCTGTGCTTCAGATGTTTGCTGGCCCTCCCAGAAAGATTCTCTTGCTCTCTGGGTTGCTTGGTGAGAAGGCATCCCCCTCCACCCCTTCCCTTGGCCCTTGTGCGTGTCTACTGCTTGTCTAAGGGATGCCAGGTCTTTCCCCAGCTCTCTTTCAAGCTGTGCTCTCTCTGCATGCATCAGCTGCATGACTGGCGGGCGGGGCTGCTGCAGTCCAAACTGACCCGTCTGCCCAGGAGTCCTTGGGGAGCTGACACCCGGTCTGTTCTCCCTTCTTTTGCAGCACAAGCCACCCAGGCAGAGAAGGAGCTAGCGGAGTCCCCGGCATCCTCCAGGTGCATTGCGTGTCCAAGAGGATCGGAGTCACCCAGCACCAAATGGCCAAAGGTGTCCGAGGAGAGCAAGCCCGAGCAGGTCAGGCGGGAGGGGGGCTGGGCCTTGTTTTCAGAAGCTGGCTTTTCACTCCCCCCAGGGCAGCTCCACGTACAGTCTGAACACAAAAGCATAGAAACGCCGCAGCTGCCAGGAGGGGGAAACTCTGGGCAGGTTGACTCTGGCCGTCTTCTTCAGGACAGAAACAGCTTCGTGGGCTTTCACCTTTCCACAAACATGTTTAGAAGGCAGTTTACACAACACTTCCGACTAAGCTCCAAACATCTGGTGGAAGAATGCTTGCCCACCTGCGACTGCCAAGAGATCAGGAGGACCCCGTGTGGACTCCTCAGGACCCTATTTTGTCACTCTGGAGTAACCACAAAGAAGGCCCTTCTCCTGGCTTCCCTGAAGGGGGTGGGGGTGGGGAGGGCCTCATGGGTGGCTTAAACCTTTAAGGGATGTTATGGCATCAGGTGCATGGCTCCAGATTGGGTCCAGACCAGAAATGAAAGCAGACACGGGTATTCTTTACTGCCAGCAGTTTCTGAACCATCTTCAAGGGCAGCACCACGCAGAGTGCATTATCGTAGTCTAATGTGGGTGGGACGTCAGGGCATGAATGAGAGTGGCGAGATGGCCGCAAGGTGAACCTCTCCCAAGAGGCAGTCCAGGCTTGGGCCGCTGCCCCCCCTCAAAAATGCAAGCGCCCTCTTGGGTCCAGGAGTGCCCCCCGCCTGTGAAGGAAAGTGGGATCCACGCAACAGCAGGCGTTTCTTCAGCCAGCCAGCCAGACAACAAAGACCCCTCATTTTGCTGGCTTGTCCGCCTTGAGCTTGTGCTTACTCACCTGGCCCAATCACGCCCCCCCCCCCCCCCCGCCCCGTTCCAGGAGGGCTGTCGTGGGTTGAAGGAAGCGCCCCCGGGGCCTGGCTCTGACATTGCCCCACCGCGAGCACTTCTCTCTCTCCCTCCTCAGACGTATCAGTGTCCGTACTGCAAGTACAGCAACACGGACGTGAACAGGCTGCGGGTCCACGCCATGACGCAGCACTCGGTGCAGCCCCTGCTGCGATGCCCCCTCTGCCAGGACATGCTGAGCAACAAGATCCACCTGCAGCTGCACCTCGCCCACCTGCACAGCGTCTCCCCCGACTGCGTCGAGAAGCTCATTTTGACGGTCAGTTCCGAAATGTGGGCGAGGGCGGGGAGGAGCGGCCTTTGCCCTGACGCGGCCTTTTCTTCTCCACTTGAGCGTGTTTTTAACACTTATTTGCAAAGAATTCCTGGCCATCTTGTGCCTCCCTCTTTTCCTCCTCCTGTCAAAAGCCAGAGAATGAGGGCTTCTGGGCAGGGAACCCCCCCCCCCCGGGTCAATGGCTGGGTTCTAGAGCAGCAGAGACCCTGGTGGTGCCCAGAACAATCACAAGGGAGGTTGCCGAAGCAGGAGCTGCCCCCAGCCACTGCCTGGGCAGCAGGGCCTTCTGGGGTCCGTGGGCCAGGTCTCACTGACTGTGGGAAAGGTGCCCGCTCATCACACCTGCTCATCAGATGCATTTGGGGAACCGGCTGGGTGGAATCTGTCTGTTGCCATGGTGATGCCTCTTTGCCAGTGTACTCTGTGGGCCACAGCTGGTTCCTGTGAACCCAAATCGTGGTCTGTGATGGGTGTGTGGGTTAAAGAGGATGCTGCATCTGGGCCCTGAGGGCAGGGGGCCCAGCACGGCACAGGAGGCCCAAGGGCCGCTTCCCACCCTTGAGGACTGCACTGCTTTGGCAGGGTGGTTGTCAGGAGAGGCAGCAGCAGACCCTCAGGTGCCCTGCAAGGGCCATGCTCAGAAAGCCCTCCCTCCCTCGCCCGCCCGTGCCTGTTCCCTTCCCCCATTGTCTGCATCTCCCTTCTTGCTGTCATTCCACTCCTCCCTTCCCTCCCCCCCCCCCAATTCCCCATCTCGGATGAAGGTAATGAAAATCATCGGCCTTCATTAATTCCGAGCCCTGCGAGATGATAGCCCTTTGGAGCCATGTTTGCCAATTAGACGGTCTAAATTAGAAGTGACCTTGGTACTGTGCCATCGCTTTACCTCTCTGGGCCTAATGAAGCTTTTCTCTCCGGCACACGCAGTGCGCAGCGCACGCGCCCCCCCCCCCCCCCCCCCCGCCTTTGTAATGGAAATGGCCTCCTTTGTCTGGCTCCGGATCCTTCTCTTCCCCGTGGCACGGACAGGGAAGATGTTAATGTGTCTCCTCAGACTCCTCGCCTTGAAGGTTTCATTTCGGACCAATTAGATTTCAGCTATCTGGGGAGGGGGGAGGGGGCGGTGCGTGAGGAAGGGGCAGCCAAGAGGTCTGGTGGAAGCAGGAAGTGAAAGGGCCTCTGTGCTTGGGGGGGGGGCTTTGGACCAAAGGTTGCTCCCCAATGAGGGGGGTTATCTGGGGGCAAAGGGAACAAAAGCCCTCGGCTGCTGCAGGCTGGCCAATCAGGGCCACTTTGGTTCCTTGACTCTGGGAAGTTAATCTTTGGGCCCTGACTTGTTCTGGAGAGAGCTTCCAGATTTAGCAGGACCCTTTCCCCACCCCCCCGCCCCCGAGGAACCCACCATCCAGCGTCTACTTTTTTGCAGCTGCAGTTCTGGGGGCAGCTGATCTGGGACCTGGCTGGACTGTCTGTCCCCGAGGAGAGCGGCTCCCTGCTTTGGCTGCCCAGCTCTTTGGGCTGCCTGCCTGCCTGCTGCCCATCCCCACTGGCGACGTTTTGAGAAAAGGGATCAGCAAAGTCCGCCTCCTCCGGAAGGAAGGGAGGGTGGACAGACAGAGGGACGGACGGATGGACGGACCTGTTGCTTTGGAGCTGCAGATTGAGATGCAGAGAAGCCCGTGAGGCTGATGATTATATTTCAGGGAGAGTTAATTGACGGGAGGTGAAGGAAGGCAAACTCTGGCTGCTTTCTGCCTTCCTGAATCTCAATCAGAAATTATGATTAAAGACACGGCAAGACAGCCGCCGCCTGATGAATTGCGCTCTGTGTGTGTGTGTGTGTGTGTGTGTGTGTGTGTGTTGCCGTCATTCACACTTGATTGACTTCAACCTTTCAAGTGCAAAAAGCTTCTCTTTCCATTATTATTCGTAGCTATCTGAGTTTTTCTAATTAAAGTGTATGAAAAACAATTACGGGAGCCATGGCCAGGAATCTGTTTGGGGATGGACGCCGCCCTGGACTTCTGGGGAGAGACCATGCAGTGTTTGTCAGAAGGTGCAACCCAGGGGTTAGATAACGTTGTTTTCTTTCTGCACTCTTGTTTCCTTTTTTAAAAATCTTTCTTGTGGTTTGTTTTTATTACTTCTGCAGAGGCCAATCAAATGGTTGCCCTCCTGACTGGTCGTGAGAGGGGCCCTTTCTCCTCCCCACTCTCTGAGAGGCAATATGGAGTGGAGGCGGAAAGGACTGGGGGCCCCTCCCGGCTCCACCCCCTCCTAACGTGGGCTTCTCTTCTAGGCCTCCCTTGAAAAGACCCTTCAGAGTGTAGATCGCTCCGTGCCCCCGTCCCGTCCTTTTCGGGGGTCTGTGCCCTTGTCCTCTCTAGGGCCTCTGTGAATGCCTTGCCTTGCCCTGGCTGCTGAGAAGCAGAGCAGGATCCGTTTCCACCCAGTGTCCTGTTTTGGGCAGAAGCAAACTAGATTCCTGTGGAAAACGTACAAGCAGCACATGAAAGATTGTCGGGCTCTGTTGCTCAGAGCCGCACGGCCTCCACTCGGCTCCACTCATCTCACAGCCATTTGGAGCAATCTGCCACGATTTGGGACAGGCTATCCCAGCTGGTGGTCCTCCGCGCACTGTGTGAAGAAATGCTGTCCTATGTCAGTGCTGAGCCCGTGGCCACCCTATGCCATGTTCTGTGGGAGACTCTGCTCTCTCCCCACTCCACTCCTCGGTCGCCCTATCAGGAGTCCCTCCTAGCGGCTGCTTTTCCCTCACACTAAAGGTCCCTCAAGGCTCCCATGCTGGGAACGTGTGGTTTGCCCCTTTCTGTCCCTTTCCCTGCTTCATGGTGTCCCTTGGGTGCCAAGGCCGGAATTTCCGGTGAGGCCTTCCCATGCGCTGTGTAGAATGGGGCAACAAGGGGTTGTTGAAACCCTTGGATCAGATGTCCGCCTGGAGAACTGGCTCTTCGGGCTGCTTTGGCCTGCTTTGTGGTGAGCAAGATTTCCATCCACACCAAAGGCCTGTTTGCTTTTGTCTCCCGGTTCCCCTCGCCCCACGCTCAGGGCTGCTCCCCCTCGCTTCGCTGTGCTCCTTGAATGAGGGAGACCGCTTGTCTGGACCCTCAGGCAGCACTTCCTGGGTGTTCTTAAGCTGCCCCTCCCTCCCCCTCCCCAGACACCCCCTCGCCCAAGAGCTCCAGCTGGCATTCACGGCTCTCTCTCTTCCTCATTTCATATTTACAACAACCCTTTGAGTTGGGTTATACCACAAGTCAGCTTTATGGTGGCAGGTCCTGCTTTCACACACAAACACACCCCACACACACACCCCTCGTGGCTCCTCTCCCCATCTCTGTGTCTCTCTCTCTCCCTCTCAAAATGGTTATTGGCTGGCTCTGGCCATCCTCCTCCAGCACTTCTGGCGGGCCCTTTCTGTCCTCTGTGTTGGGTGACCGGATGCTTTCCTGTGCCAAGGTGTGCTCAAGTCATGGCATAGAAACTAGGATTCTTTGCATGGGAGCACCTGGTCCCAGAGCTGAGCAGATGTCAGCTCCCTCAAGGATGCTTGGGAACTATTTCAAGTGAGGCCTAGAAAGAGGGCATCCCTGAAGTCAAGGAAGGTGCCACAAAGTCTAAAAGGATACCTGCATGGCTGAGGGCCCAGTCCAGAGGGATGAGGGGAAATGGCTTGTGGGAGTGGTGCAGGGCCGTACCAGCGTGTTTGCCCACTCCACCTACGTCGGCAGAGAGAGCAGAGGTACCAGCAGGTGGATGCCACACAGCTCCACAGCCCTCAGACCTGGACAGGCTGCTGCTCAGAAGTTGCACATTGCGTGGTAGAGCAGGCCAGCCCAGTGGGGGTGAGCCGGAGGCATTCCCAGGGGAGGAGCCAGCTTCCGGCCCAGGAATGCCCCCGACCATGGCTGCAGACGGATGCCACCAGAAAGAGTGTTAAGCCTAGGGGCTGCTTGGGCGGCAGCAGCATTTCTCAATCTCCCTCCCTTCTGTGTCACCAGAAACTCCTTTGGAGGCAGGGCAGATTCACCGTGCCTCCTCCCCCCCCCCCCCTCGCTGCTGCAGGGGCCACACACACACACATCTCCATCAATCTGGATTCAGCTGCCCATCAAAGAAGCCACAAAAGGAAAGAGAGAGGTTTTTTCAATTAAAAAAAGAGCGGAGGGGTTTCCTGAAAGGGATGAGCAGTCAGGAGCACAGATCCTGGCCAAACAAATTTAAGTTGGCCATCAGGAAAGCAGAAATAGAAACATTACGACAAACAATAAGCATTTCTTCAAATATATCAATAGCAGTGGTGGCGAACCTATGGAACTCCAGATGTTCATGGACTACAGTTCCCATCAACCCCTGCCAGCATGGCCAATTGTAGTCCGTGAACATCTGGAGTGCCATAGGTTCGCCATCATGGAGCTAGAGAGACAGTTGGGCCATTAGATACCAAAAGAATGAAAGAATAGCTTTAAAAAGATGGGGAAAATGACTTGTTTGCATCCATTTTCACTGTACAACATGTAGGGCACAGATTCACTTCGGAGCAGCTGTTTTGGGGAAAGGTTGTCTGAAGAATTGAGTCAAACTGGGACAACAAGAGGAGGTTCTGAGTCCACATGAGGGAAACTGAAGAGGAGCAAATCTGCAGCTCCAGATGGCTGACATCTGATGCTCCTTGAGAAACTCCGTTGTGAAATTGTTGACCTACTAACAAGCATATGTAATTTATCACTAAAATATGGACTTTATGACTGGGAAGTAGCAAATACCACCACGGTTTTTATCAGGGGTCCAGAAAGGATCCAGGGGATTATGGAGCAGACGTCCCATCATCTGTTGTGGGTAAATCAGAAGAAACTGCATTAGGGCTTTCTGCTGTGAAATTTACACTGTCATTGGAGTACCTGTTATTTATGACTTGAACCCAGATTGGGAAATGTTTTTATAACCTGTGGTTTTAATTGTGTTTTTATATGTTGCAAGCTGCCCTGAGGTCAGGGGAAGGGGAAGGGTGGTATAGAAATGTAATAAACAATAAAAATAAAATGATAATAATGTTACAGATAGAATTTGTAAGCACAATGAGGAACAAAACCTGCTGAGGGAAAGTCAGCATGGCCTCTGCCAAGGGAAGTCCTGCTTCACTAACTTCCTGACGTTCTTTAGGCGAGTTAATAAGCTTGGGGACGAGGGCGGCCACAGAGCGGTAGAGTTGGAAGGGGCCTTAAAGGCCATCTAGCCCAGCCCCCCCGCTCATCCACTACCATGAACGTCCTCAGCTGCGTAAGGTGGTCTTTCAGCTCTCCTGTTGAATTGGTGGCACAAGAACCTCTGGACAAAACGTTGTCAGTGGTCAGCCTCTGATCGGAGGGCCAAGAAGAAATCTTGTTAACAGAACCGCTGGCGTGTCTGCTGGTGTTGGGAAGAGCAGAAGCCCTCCTGACCGAATTGAGCTTTGCCCAGTAGAGGCCGGTCTGCAGAGAGGGCTGGAGCTGGGATGTTCTGCCGCCAGCTGAAATGTTTCAACCTGTCTCTGTGTCTCCCTTCTTCTCTCCTGGCCGCCCACAGGTGACGTCGCCGGAGGTGATGATGCCCAGCACCATGTTCCTCCCAGCAGCCCCCCCAGACAGAGATGGGAACGCCAGTGCAGAGGAGGCGGCCCGGCAGCCCGGTCAGTCCCCTGAGGGTCAACTGGGGGCAGGGAGGGCCCATCAGGAGCGCTGGGCATTCTGGCACTTGAGCCTCTTTGGGGAGGGCTGAGCACAGGCCTCCGTGTGCCGGGAGGGGCCCTGTGGCGTGAAGGCCGTTGCTCTCCAGCCACAGCAGGTGGGCAGCCCCCGCCCTCTGCTGCTGGCCTAAGCAGCCTTGTCTCTCTCCACACCGCCCCTGCAGCCCTTGATGCCAAGGGATGGCGCCAGAGAGGACCCCTCGGCAGGCGTTTGGGGGTGTAAGCTGGGAGGCAATTGGGAGCATCACCCTGCCTCCACCATTCTCCGTCAGAAGGGCTCGTTCCATGCCTGAATAATTGGGGGGGGGGGGGGGGCTCTCCCACAATCTTTTTCTCCCGCCCACTCTCCACAGTTATGTGGTCTGAACAGCAGTAGAGCCGGTGTGTTACAAAGTGCAGTGCTCATTCCTAGGGCCAAACAGAAGTGGGCCACCAGGTGTGTTGGGAGGCTGGGGAGAATGGAAGGTGATGGTGGGCCCCATAAACAGGGAGAGAGGGAGGGCTGGGAGCCAGGGGAGGGGCAGAAGGAAGCCTGTTTCCTACTCCCGATCTAGCTGTCAGTCACTTGACATGGAGTTAACCTCTGGGTGTGTTGGAGAGTAGCCGGGGTAGGATTCCAGGGGTGAACCTCGAGTGCCTAACCCGAAGCGAGACTGAGTGCCCGATGCCCCCCTTCTCTTTCTCCATCTCCACAGAGCCCCCCGCAGACCCAGGGAAAGGCTTCCAGCCTTCGAATAACCCGGAGCCTGGGGGAGAACCGAAGGCTGTCCCGACGGACCAGGCCTCTGCCCGAGAGGACGGCGGGTTCCTCTGCTGGAAGAAAGGCTGCAGCCAAGGATTCAAGAGCTCCACTGCTCTCCAGGCACATTTCAGTGAGGCGCACACCAAGCGGCCACAGCTGCCTGTCTCTGACCGGCACGTGTACAAGTACCGCTGCAATCAGTGCAGCCTGGCCTTTAAGACCATCGAGAAGCTCCAGCTGCACTCCCAGTACCACGTGATCCGGGCAGCCACCATGTGCTGCCTTTGCCAGCGCAGCTTCCGCACTTTCCAGGCCCTCCAGAAACACCTGGAGACGAGTCACCTGGAGCTGAGTGAAGCCGACATTCAGCAGCTGTACAGCGGGCTCCTAATCAACGGAGACCTCCTGGCCACGGGCGACCCCTCCCTGGCTGAAGAGCAGACCCTCATTGGGGAGGAAGACAAGGAAGAGGACAGCGACTCGGAGGACAAGCAGAGCCCCACGGGGAGCGACTCCGGGTCGCTGCAGGAGGACTCTGGCGCCGAACCAAAGCGGGCTCTCCCATTCCGGAAGGGCCCAAACTTCACCATGGAGAAGTTCCTGGACCCGTCCCGTCCGTATAAGTGCACAGTCTGCAAGGAGTCCTTCACACAGAAGAACATTCTTTTGGTCCACTACAACTCTGTGTCTCACCTGCACAAGCTGAAGCGAGCCCTCCAGGAGTCCACGACGGGCCAGCAAGAGTCCACCGCCAGCCCAGACAACAAGCCCTTCAAATGCAACACGTGCAGCGTGGCCTACAGCCAGAGCTCCACCCTGGAGATCCACATGAGGTCCGTCTTGCACCAGACCAAAGCACGAGCGGCCAAGCTAGAAGCTGCTAGTGGTGGCAACGGAGCCGGCGGTGGCAGCAGCAGTGTCTCCTTGGGGCCCTCCACGCCCAGCCCTGTCAGCACCACCCATACCCCCACCACCGGCACCACCCCTGCCAGCACAGCTCCTGTCCCCAACCTCCTCAGCCAGGGCTCCTGCGAGAACGTGGGGGGCCCTCCTCTTCACACACCCCTCAGCACTGGCAGCACACCAGCCTCCGCTCCCGGCCCTTCGGAGCCCAAAGAGGTCAACCGCAAGAAACTGGCTGACATGATCGCCTCCCGCCAGCAGCAGCAGGCGCACGCATTGGCGCAGGTGCAGGCCCAAGCGCAGGCCCAGCTCCAGCAAGAGCTGCAGCAGCAGGCCGCCTTCCTGCAGTCGCAGCTCTTCAACCCGGCCCTCCTGCCGCACTTCCCGATGACCACGGAGACCCTCCTGCAGCTCCAGCAGCAGCAGCCCCAGCCCCACCTGCTCTTCCCCTTCTACATCCCCAGCGCAGAGTTCCAACTGACCCCGGAGGTGACTCTTCCCGTGACCAGCGGCACCCTGACGCTGACGGGGGCGGGGCCCAGCCTCTTGGATGACTTGAAGGTGCAGCTCCCCCAGCCCAACCACCCCCAGCCGCTGCCCCACGGCGTCCTCTTGCAGCCCAGCCAGCTGCCGGACAAGAAGGCCAAGCCCGCCACGGTCAAGGAGAAGGACGGCCAGAGGGAGCCGGAGATCTACGAGAAAGGGGACGGCACCCCCGCCTCCCAGGAGCCCCCGCCCAACCCCCCCAAGCCCAGAGACAAGCCTGACTTTGGAGCCGCGGGGCCGGCAGAGCCGATGTTACTCCCCCCGCGCATTGCGTCTGACGCACGTGGGAATGCCACGAAAGCCTTGCTGGAAAACTTTGGCTTTGAGCTGGTCATTCAGTACAATGAGAACAAACAGAAGGTGCAGAAGAAGGCGGGGAAGCCCGAGGAAGGGGGCGGGCTGGAGAAGCTGGAGTGCTGCTCCTGCGGCAAGCTCTTCTCCAACATCCTCATCCTGAAGAGCCACCAAGAGCACGTCCATCAGCACTACGTCCCCTTCAAGCAGCTGCAGAAATTTGCCCAGCAGTACCGTGAGCACTCACTCTAATAAGCTGTACCCTATCTGCGGCCTCAGGACTCCTCGGAGCCAGCTTCAGCCTCCTCCTCTCCCAAGCCTCCTGCCCCCCCACAGCAGCCTCCCACCCCGGTGGCTGTGCCTGCTGCCGCCCCACCCGTCTCCTCTCCCTCTGTTGCTCCATCTCAGCCGTCTTTGCCCCTCACGCAGCTCTCCATGCCGATGGAGCTGCCCATCTTCTCCCCCCTCATGATGCAGACGATGCCCCTGCAGACCCTGCCCGCCCAGCTGCCGCCCCAGCTCGGCCCCGTCGACCCCTTGCCTTCAGACCTGGCTCAGCTCTACCAGCACCAGCTGAACCCAGGCCTTCTGCAGCAGCAGCAGCAGCCGCAAAGCAAGAGGCCGCGCACCCGCATCACCGACGACCAGCTGCACGTCCTGAGGCAGTACTTCGACATCAACAACTCCCCCAGCGAGGAGCAGGTCAAGGAGATGGCGGACAAGTCGGGCCTGCCCCAGAAGGTGATCAAGCACTGGTTCCGGAACACGCTGTTCAAGGAGCGCCAGCGGAACAAGGACTCTCCCTACAACTTCAGCAACCCTCCCATCACCAGCCTGGAGGACCTGAAGGTGGACCCCCAGCCCCCCTCCCCGGAGCCCCAGAGGCACGAGTACTGGGGCAGCAAGCGCTCTTCCAGAACTCGCTTCACGGACTACCAGCTGCGGGTCCTGCAGGATTTCTTCGATGCCAACGCCTACCCGAAGGACGACGAGTTTGAGCAGCTGTCCAACCTGCTGAACCTCCCGACCCGCGTGATCGTGGTGTGGTTCCAGAACGCCCGCCAGAAGGCCCGGAAGAACTACGAGAACCAGGGGGAGGGCAAGGAGGGGGAGCGGCGGGAGCTCTCCAACGACCGGTACATCCGGACCAGCAACCTCAGCTACCAGTGCAAGAAGTGCAGCCTGGTCTTCCAGCGCATCTTCGACCTCATCAAGCACCAGAAGAAGCTGTGCTACAAAGACGAAGACGACGAGGGGCAGGACGACAGCCAGAACGAGGACTCCATGGACGCGGCCGAGTTCCTGACCCCGACCAGTTCTTCCTGCAGCACCCCCATGCCTTCCCAGGCATACGGCACCCCCACCTCTTCCGCCAACACAGCCTCTTCCTCCGCGGCTTTTCTGACTCAAGCGGCCACTGAGGCAGACGATTCTTCCTCCTCCTACGCTTCTAGAGCGGAAGCGACAGATGAGAAACCAAAGCAACTCGAACCTCCAAATACGCAGCAAAACCAAACTCCTGAGAAGCAAGTGCAGCCAAAGCAGGAGGGGCCTCCGCCACAGCAGCCAGAAGACCCCGGCGAGCAGCGGGCCGGCTCCACGCACCCCAGGCCTTCCCCCCCTATCCTGCAGCAGCCGGTCCAGCCTCCCGCCTGTGTCCTGTCGCAGTCGAGCCCGAGCCCCTCGCAGACCTCTCACCTGCCGCTCAAGCCCCTCCACACCTCCACGCCCCAGCAGCTGGCAAACGTGCCTCCGCAGCTCATCCCCTACCAGTGCGACCAGTGCAAATTGGCCTTCCCCTCCTTCGAGCACTGGCAGGAGCATCAGCAGCTGCACTTTCTGAGCGCCCAGAACCAGTTCATCCACCCCCAGTTCCTGGACCGGACGCTCGACATGCCTTTCATGCTCTTTGACCCCAGCAACCCCCTGCTGGCCAGCCAGCTCCTCTCTGGGGCGCTCCCGCAGCTGCCACTGAGCTCTGCCACCTCCCCCTCCACCCCGACGTCCACCATGAGCACCCTGAAGAGGAAGCTGGAGGAGAAGGCCAGCGCGAGCCCCGGGGAAAACGACAGCAGCACTGGTGGGGAAGAGCCGCAGCGGGACAAGCGCCTCCGCACCACCATCACGCCAGAGCAGCTGGAAGTCCTCTACCAGAAGTACTTGCTGGACTCCAACCCCACCCGCAAGATGCTGGACCACATCGCCCACGAGGTGGGCTTGAAGAAGCGCGTGGTGCAGGTCTGGTTCCAGAACACTCGAGCGCGAGAGCGGAAGGGGCAGTTCAGGGCGGTGGGGCCCGCCCAAGCCCACCGGCGCTGCCCTTTTTGCCGGGCGCTCTTCAAAGCCAAAACGGCCCTCGAAGCACACATCCGGTCCCGCCACTGGCACGAAGCAAAGAGGGCCGGCTACAACCTGACCTTGTCAGCGATGCTTTTGGACTGCGACGGAGGCCTCCAAATGAAGGCCGACCTCTTTGACGGAACAGGCTTTCCGCACCTGCTCCCCAGCACCAGCGACGGCCAGGCCCTCTCGCCAGTCAGCAAGTGTCTAGAGCTCTCGCCGCACACCCTGCTGAGCCCATCGTCCATCAAAGTAGAAGGCGTGGAGGACTTTGAGAGCCCGTCCCTGTCCTCCGTCAATCTCAGCTTTGACCAAGCCAGGCTGGACAATGACGACTGCTCCTCCGTCAACACAGCCATCACGGACACCACCACGGGCGACGAGGGCACCGCCGAGAACGAGGGTGCCTCCGGGCTGGGCATGGAAGCCAAGTGCCTGCCAGGGCCGAGCGAGGGGCTGACCAAGGCTGCCATGATAGCCCTGTCTGAGTATGAGGACCGGCTGTCTTCTGGCCTGGTCAGCCCAGCTCCCAGCTTCTACAGCAAAGACTATGACAACGAGGGCATCGTGGACTACAGCGAGACCTCCAGCCTGGCAGACCCTTGCTCGCCCAGCCCTGGCGCAAGCGGCTCCACGGGCAAGTCTGCGGACGGCGGGGACCGGCCAGGGCAGAAGCGCTTCCGCACCCAGATGACGAACCTCCAGCTGAAGGTCCTGAAGTCTTGCTTCAGCGACTACCGGACGCCCACCATGCTGGAGTGTGAGGTGCTGGGCAACGACATCGGGCTGCCCAAGAGAGTGGTCCAGGTCTGGTTCCAGAACGCCCGGGCCAAGGAGAAGAAGGCCAAGCTCAGCATGGCCAAGCATTTCGGCATCAGCCAGACGAGCTACGAGGGACCCAAAACCGAGTGCACTTTGTGTGGCGTCAAGTACAGCGCCCGCCTGTCTGTCCGTGACCACATCTTCTCCCAGCAGCACATCTCCAAAGTGAAGGACACCATCGGGAGCCAGCTGGACAAGGAGAAAGAGTACTTCGACCCGGCCACCGTCCGCCAGCTGATGGCTCAGCAGGAGCTGGACCGGATCAAGAAGGCCAACGAGGTCCTCGGCCTGGCTGCGCAGCAGCCGGGCATGTTTGACAGCCCCCCTCTCCAGGCCCTCAACCTCCCTGCAGCCTACCCTGCCCTCCAGGGGATCCCTCCGGTTCTGCTGCCGGGCCTCAACAGCCCTTCCCTGCCCGGCTTCACCCCTTCGAACACAGGTGAGTTGCGTGGGCTGCACCAGTGGAGGGCGACAGCTGCGTTGGCAGGAGAAGTGAGACCTGCTTGTGGGAGTGGGGAGGGTAGGACCCAAGAAGGACCAGCATTGTCCTGCCTCAGCATCTGCAGAGAGAGTGCAGGCCTTTGGAGCAGCGCTGGCCTAGTGGTTAAGAGTAGGTGCACTCTAATCTGGAGAATGGGGGCTTGATTCCCTGCTCTGCCAGTTAAGCTGTGGAACCAGATTAGCTTGTGCAGTCCAACATATGCCAGCTGGGTGACCTTGGGCTAGACACAGTCCTTCTGAGCTCTCTCAGCCCCCCCTCCCCCCAGGGTGTTTGTTGTGAGGGGGGGAAGGAAAAGGAGATTGTCAGCCCCTCATCTTTTTACAGGAGAGAAAGGAGGGATATAAATCCAACTCTTCTTCTGTGTGAGCGGCTGGCTCAGAAGGGGGCCTGGGGGGCAGTTGCCGCCTGCCTCTTGCACTGCTAGAGGCCCCTTGTCGTGTGGAGGTGGCTGCTGCTTTTGGAGGGGAGAGAGCAGCAGGCAGAGCCCCAGGAGACTTTGCAGAGGGCTCAGGAAAGAGTCCTTGGTCCTGGAAGGAACTGGCTCATCAGCCAAGGCCGGCGCCTGCTTAGCACGCTGGCTGGTGGCAGGCTCCTCACGGCAAAGTATTCTGTCAGCCAACTCTTCTCTGTCCCGACAGGGCCAGGGCCAGGCAACGCCTTTGTGCAGGGAGCTCCACAGAGCCAGCCGGAGACTCCCAAGCAGGATTGCACCCAGCGGGCCGGTGTCGCTTGGCCTCGGGCCATGGCAAGGGCCTGCGACAGACCTGCCAAGGTGCTTTGCATGCCCCTCGTGCCAGGCCATGGGGATGATGCCACCTCTGGCATAAAACTGTGGCATCTCTGAAGGCACGGGGGGTGTATTTGTGCAGGTCTGAGTTAGAGTGCTTTTCTGAAGTTGCCTTACAGAGTGAGGTCAAATATGAGGCCTGTTCCAAATTAGCCACTTGCCACATGTGCCTTCTGGCTAACTGGTGCGAGTTTGAACATTGGCACCTGGGTGGGGTGGTGGGTGGGTGCCAAGCATTTGTGCTGCAGCTTCTGGTAAGGTCTGTAGCTGGTGTCCCCACCCTTCTTCAGACTTGCCCCGAGCGGAGATGGCTCTCCACCTGTCCCATCCTTGCGGCCCTCCAGCGGCTGCATCCTACGGCCGGCATCATGGAAAGCATTCCGTTCTTCCAGCCCAGCTTCCTGGGGCTTCTGTGAAGGGGGCGTTCCAGCATCTCTGCAGTGTCCACAGCAAACAGCCGGAGTCCATCCCCCTTCCTTGCGCTGCAGGTTTCCACCTGCTCTCCTCCTCCTCCTGCCCTGCTGTGCTCTGCCCAGGCTGGTGCCCTGAACAGCTGCGTGTGGTTGTAGGCTGCTGGGGCGTCTGCCTTCATGCCTGTTTCCAGACTTGTGCTTGACTCCAAGGGTCAGGGTGGGGCGAGGAGGGGCGGTGGCCTCGTCCTTCTCACTGGGCAGCCACGGGGCAGATGCGCAGCCAGCTTCCCCTGCCTAATTCTTGCTGCTTCTCCTTGCTTTCCAGCTTTAACTTCTCCCAAGCCCAACCTGATGGGCCTGCCCAGCACAAGCGTCCCCTCGCCTGGCCTCCCCACCTCTGGATTACCAAATAAACAGCCATCTGCCTCTCTGAGCTCCCCCAGCCCAGCCCACGCGACCGCAGCCTCGGCCCCGCAGCAGCCCAGCCAGCCCACGCCTCGGAAGGACAAGGAGAGCGAGAAGGCGAAAGAGAAGGAGAAGCCCCCCAAGGGGAAGGGCGACTCCCTGCTGGCCCCCAAGGACAAAGCAGAGGCGCCTGTGCCAGCAGCCCTTCCCGCCGCACTGCCTGCCCTGGAGTACTCTGTGGAGCCCACCCAGCTGCAGGCCCTGCAGGCCGCCCTGAACTCCGACGCCACGGCTCTGCTGACGAGCCAGTTCCTTCCCTACTTCGTCCCCGGTTTCTCTCCTTATTACGCCCCTCAGATCCCCGGAGCCTTGCAGAGCAGCTACCTGCAGCCCCTGTACGGCATGGAAGGGCTGTTCCCCTACAGCCCGGCTCTGTCGCAGGCCCTGCTGGGCTTGTCCTCGGGCTCCCTGCTGCAGCACTACCAGCAATATCAACAGAGCCTGCAGGACGCGGTGCAGACGCAACAGCGGCAGAGGCAAGTGCAGCAGCAGCAGCAGCAGCAGCCGCCCCCCAAAGGAAGCCAAACCCCGGTCCCCTCAGGGACAGTGACTCCAGACAAAGACCCTGCCAAAGAACCCCCCCAGCAAAAAGAGCAGAAGGACGCATCCCACGAGGTGTCCCCCCACCTGCCCAAACCCCAAGAAGAGCCCGAAGCAGAAGGCCACAGCGCAGGCCCCGCCCTTTGGGACCCCTACATCGTGCCCAAGGTGAAGTACAAGCTGGTCTGCCGCAAGTGCCAGGCCGACTTCGGCACCCGGGAGGCGGCCAGCGACCACCTGAAGTCCCTCTGTTGCTTTGGCCAGTCTGTGGTGAACCTGCAAGAGATGGTGCTTCATGTGCCCGCTGGCGGCAGCGGCAAGGGCGGCGGCTCATACCAGTGCGTGGCGTGCGAGAGCACGGTGTACGGGGACGAAGCCCTCCGACAGCATCTTGAGTCTGCCCTGCACAAACATCGAACAATCCCAAGAGCAGCGAGAAACGCCAAAGAGCACCCCAGTCTATTACCTCACTCCGCCTGCCTCCCCGACCCCAGCACCGCATCTACCTCGCAGTCTGCCGCTCACTCCAAGGACAGCCCTTCCCCCCCGCCCCCCACTGCCCCCCACGCCTCCAGAAAGGCCTGGCCTCCCCTGCGGAAGCCGCCGCCGCCGCCGCCTCTCTCCTCATCTTCAACGGTTACCTCAAGTTCACGCAGCACCTCAGGGGTTCAGCCCTCGATGCCAACAGATGACTATTTGGAGGAGTCTGACTCGGACCTTAGCCAAAAGTCTGACGGACCGGCTAGCCTGGCGGAGAGGCCTGAGGAGCCGAGCTGCCCCAAGGACCGCGGTCTCGCTAGCGCAGAAACGGACACTTTTAGATTGTAAGCTTTGAAGATGAACAATTTAAAAAATGAATTTAAAAAAAATTAACAAACCAATTTCAAAAATAGACTAACTGTAATTCCAAAGCTTCTAACCAAAAAAGAAAAAAAAAAGAAATGAAAAGTGTGGGGTGTTTTCCCATATAAGGATGCCGGCAGGTTTTCCATTGCTTTCTTTTGAATGAAGCCCCATTGTCTTTTAGCTCCACTTTGTTGGTCTCGAAGGCACGAGATTGAGAGATAGAGAGAAGGCAGGCAGGCAGGCTGGCTGGCTGGCTGGCTGACAGGCATGTTCCCACTGCCTGGCCGCTGCCAGCGGGCCCCCGGCCCCCCTTCCAGGAGAGCACAGCTGAGGCCGGCGTACCTGTATGGGAAAGCAGACCACCTGGTTCCAGTTTTAAATGTCTTGCTATCATAGCGTTCCGATACCAATGGCTTGCTAAAAGAAAAAGAGAGAAATGTAACGTCTTTTGATTCTCAGGTCAATCGCTCACACTTGGTTTGGTTTTCAGGATCATTGTTTTATATAAATATATATATAATTTCTTTTTGGTTTTGATTTTTTTCCAAGAAAAGGATTTTTTTTTTGTTAATTTAAAAATGGGCAGAAAGTATTCAAGAGACAAACAATGTGAACTGAGTTAGCTTTCTGGGGATTCGAATGACAGTTTCAAGGGGGAAAGTTCAGCGCTCCCACTTTTCAGAAAAAAAGGAAACGCAGCAACACAAAGAGTGTTAAGGACTTGGAGCTTAAAAATACGTTTTAAAAACAACTGACTTTCTGTATTTATGAGATAGCTATGACCATTTTTGGTGTTGAGTAGATTGTTGCATTGGAAATGGACTGAAGCCGTGCGGTAGATTTAAAAGCAGACCCCCCTTTTGTGTACATGGAGCTTTTTTGTATGGTCCTGCGGGCAGCAGCTACCCATTCGATGTCGTCTTGTCCATTCCTAGCCAGATAGATCCGCCATCGATCCGCCGAAGCTTTTTCCCCTTTGTACCTTGACTCCCTTCGCCATGCTGTAATCTTCCACTTGCGGTCGCTGCCTTCATTTCTTAGAGGGTGGTTGCATAATTATTTTATAAAAACTAAGGGAAAAATTCAAAGGGTTTGGGGGTCAGTAGGATCCCTTGCAGAATATTTTTGTTGGGGGATCGAAACTTTTTAAGGTGTATACATGTCTGTTACCCTCGTGCACTTAACTGTGTCTTCTTTTTCTGCCTTTGACTTCTTCCTTTCCACATTTTGTAAATGTGTCGAAGGCTGTTTGGAACTGTCGGCCTTTGCTTCTCTTCCGGTGCTGAGGGGCACCTGTTCCTTTTCCAAATGACTTTTGGTTTTTGTACGTGTGTGTGATTTTGGTTTTGATTTCCTGTTTTTGTTTCCTTTTTTTTCCTCAAAAAGAAATTCATGCTTTAAATAAAATCCAAAGACAAACCCTTTTCACCACGGTGCAGAATGAGCAAAAGGCGTATTTTGACTTGAGGATTTGTTTCTGATTTCAGCCACAATACTCAGTTTAAATAAAGAAACTCCAAAAAGAATCAGCATGTAGGTTGTGCTCGTCTGTGCTTCGGCTGCCACCAGAGGAGCAGCGGTTCCTGCGGACCAAGCCCCGCCCCCCGCGCCCCCCCTCCAAGCCACATGGGTGGAGGGGCCTCCCCAGCATCCCATCCCCAAAGCACGGTGTGAGTCTCTGCTTTGCGGTCTCCCCGCTGGTCTGGACGTTGCCAGGGGAACTTGCTGCTGCTGCTGCAGGGTGGAGCTTGGAGAGGAGCAGCGGCCGTGGAAGCATGGCTGGGCCAGAGGGCAACCATTCCCCTCCCCTGCGTGGATTCTGTGTCCCACCCCCCCTCGCCCCCTCTGGTTTCGAAAGGGTAGGAAGATGGCAGAGGCAGGGGTGCTCTGTTCCAGCTCCACCCACCCACCCCTGCCCTCCACTAAGCTTTTCTTTCTGCACCTCTTGGCCTTCCTGTGCACAGAGGAGCCCACCTTGAACAGCTGTACCTATTTCTAATGAGGCAGATGCAGAACGCCAAGTTTTTTCTTTCCTTTTTGAAGTTGTCCTGACCAGAGAAAGCACCGCTGAATATTCCTGCCCAGAGCTGGACTACGGCAGTGCCCCGCTCTCCCTCGAACACACCCACACCCCCCCGCGTGCTTCTCCCTGTGCTTGGGATGAACTGTTTTTACATTTAAAAATTGTACAGGTTTCCCCACACACACACACACACACACTATTTTATCTGTTCCATTTACATACACACCAATAAACATGCATACATACATACATAAGTACACCTATGTATGTATGTATGTGAAGGCCATGTAACGGTTGTATGTTACTTTGTATCCTATAGATGGGACGTTGCTTTGTTTTTGGTTCTCTGTGGTATAAATTAATCAGTTTTCAGGGGAGCGTTTCTGCCCCGTTGGCTTTGGGCTCCTGTTCCTGCCCCCCTCCCTCCCCTGTGGGGATTGATCGCTGGGACAGATTCTGGGTTCTCCTCCTTCCTGTCCCGCCCACCTCCCAGTCAGACACATTTCAGTGCCTCCGTCTGAAACAGGCCCCCATGCTGCCCCCGGCCCCTTTAGCCAAGACCCCGTCCCTGCCACGGTCTTGGGGGTCATGGCTCAGAAGGGGGGTGCTGGGGAAAGGAGGTTGGGGAGGGGAGGGCCGGGCGAAGCCACGCCTGCCTGCGCATTTGGATTTCGGAGCCGTCCTGGTCTTCTCCTTGGCCTGGCTTGTTCACAATTCTCCCTTGATGCTGGAAACCGACCCAAGTGAGAGGCCAGCAGTGATTTTAATGTCACGAGTGAGTCAGTGGCCCCCGGGCAGGCAAAGGGGGACCGAGGCGCAGCAGGGTTGTCAACTCCACTCTTCGCTCTGGGCACCGTGCCCCTCAGAACCCCAGCCTGGCACCCGCTTCAGGGTGAGGGTGCCGGTTGGTGTGATGGCACTTGCTGCCCACTGTGAAACACAAACCTTTGACTATTTCTGTTTGTTGTGCTGCTTGGGAGGGCTGATGTGGGCGGGATAAGTCAGGATAGAGCAGACAGCATTGGTGAGGTGAAGAGGACTCTGAACAGCCTTTGCAATGTACGAAATAATAGAGCAACTGAAACCAAAAACGATGTTCTTGGTGTTTTTCTATGATGTCGTCTTGTTAGCTTTTTTTGTTTCTGTAACATCTGATCTGGGACTGTGTGACGGCGCTTGGAGACTGGCCAAGAGGAACCACACGGAACTTTGAAAGAAACCAGATTTGTCACCAAACACTTTGTTGTCATAGTTAAGTTGATTGTAGATGGTAATTGAATATACTCCTTTGAAAATATTCCTCAAGTATGTTTCCTGCTCATCGTGATACATTAAAAAAATGAGCGCAAGATCTCGTCTCGGCTGTGCCCAGGTGTGAACGGGGAAGCCCGCAGCAGTTTGCCGTGTCTGCTGTTGGGGGGGGGGGTGTCTCTGCCAACCAGCCCCTTGGTTGTTGGGAGAAGGCATCATCGCGTGCGTGCGTGCGTGACAGGTACCCTGCTTTGTGAGGAAAGGGGGCTAGAGCCCAGCTGGAATGAATGCCTTGGAGACTGGGGCTGGCCAACCCAGAATTTTTTCCTTCTGAAATGAGTGGCAAAGAGGTAAGTTTTGGGGCTGCCCTGAGGACTGGCCACTGGACGCGGAAGGCTCGGGAGCTGGGCACATCGATTGCTGGCGGGACTCTTGTGTGTCTCTTAGGATGGGGGGTTTCCTGGGATTTCTTGGCCACCCCCAAACTCTGGAACTGTCTCCTGCTGTGGGGCAGTCTTTAAGTGCTCTGTGTGGTGACCGTGGCCCCAAAGCTAGGCAGGTCAGAGGGCAGGCAAGCCAGTGGTTGAATCCACTAAGGGCAGTGGGGTGGCAAAGGACCCCCTGAGGTTGGCAGTCTGCAGGAGACCCTCCCTGGCAGATCATTAACTGGGGAGAGCTTTTCGAAACTGGCATCTATCCAGAAGGGACACCCCTCCCCCAGTACCACACACACACACACACACACACTTTACTGGACCAAGACCTGGGGCTGGATGGGAACCTCTTATTCTCCCACAGAGCCAAGCACCCTCATCTGGGACCTTCCCATTGGTCTGGCCCTACTGGGAGTCACCGCGGGGCGGTGTGGAGGCTTGTGGAGGGCAGCCAGTGAGGAATGTGAGCCTGGCTGCTGTCAAGGGCTTCCCTGCTGTCTGCCATGGCAGGCTTCTGCCACAACGCAAAGGAATGTTTCAGCATCTCTTTCTCTCATGAGGATGCTGAAGGACCCGAACGCTGCCCAGCATCTTCCACCCCCGGTCTGAGCTGAGGCCTGGCTGCTGCTGGCAAGGTGGACGCAGAGCAGACATTCCCACTTGGTCAGGAAGAGCTGCTGATGGCGGAGGGTGTCTTGGGGGAGGCAGAGAGTGGCCCTGCTGGTCAAGGAAGGGGAAGGGTCTGCCTGGCTCTGGGGCAGCAGGGGTCAGAACCTGCTTGCTTGCTACAAAGACCTCTCAGCGGTTCTCGGCACCAACGCTGGCCCAGCCTACCCTGTCTTAAAGGGCTTTTGCAGGGTAAAATGGGAGTAAGAAGGGACATGTGTGTCACCTGGAGCACCGTGGGAAACAGAGAAGGCTGCAGAATCGGGCCCTTGGGAGCCAGGTCATTACCATCTAATGAATTGGCTGCCAGCTGAAGGGCCATTTCAGTTCTGGGTCCCTGAAGGAGGCAGCCATTTCCTCACCACCCCCACCCACTCCAGCAGCAGAAGGGGCAGGAACATCCCAGGGAGGAGGCGCGGTGGTTACTCATGCATTGGGCTTGGTGTTGGACGGGTTCAAATCCCCTCTTGCCCTGGTGCTCAGAGGGTGACCTTGAGCTAGTCACGCACTCTCAGCCTAATCGACTTCAGCGCTGTGAGGATGAAATGGAGCACAGAGAACCATCTGCTGCTTCCTGAGCCGTGGGGGTGGGGGTGGCAGCAAATGCAGTAATTTTGTCCCCACTGTCTGCCTCAGATCAAGGCAAGGGCTGGCATGGTCAGTAGTGAGCCAGACACTTCCTACTGGTCTAGGGCCAGATGCTCACCCCCATCAAAGATCCCTTAGTCCACAGGTGTCAAACTCGCGGCCCTCCAGATGTTCTGAAGCAGCAGCTCCATGAATGATTCGTCTTCCTGAGAGGTCTGGCATCCAGGCAAGGGAAATTCCTCGATGACAACAGAGGGGCAAACAGCAGAAGGTTCAAGAGGAGGGCCTCCTTTAGGCAGAGGAAGGAAGGTCAAGAGCCCACAGGCTGTGAAGGGGCTCGACGCAAAGGGAAGCGTTCAGCTCTCCTAGCTGGTAAGCGAAGTTACATGGCAAAGCAATGTAACCAACGGAAGACCCTTCACAAGGAAGAGGCCCCAAGAACAATGCACATTGGTGCGCTGGAATCACAGTGGCACAGAAGCCACTGCAACTCACGACAAGGCAACGGCTGAGCCAGAGAAGATACCCATGTCCTAGAGATGTCTCGAGGCTTGGAAGCCTTTGCATTGTATCTCAACACTTGTGCAGAAAGTTAAGTGGTAAGGAGAAGTCTTCCAAGATGGAGTCAGTCAGTGGACAACCAGGGCAGAAGGAAGGTCTCCAATCCCGGCTTCTTCTCCATACCTGTTGCACCGAGGTTAGAGCCTTTCATTCAGGGGAGAAGAAGCGGCCAGAAAAACTGGGCTGCTGTGCCAGATGGCAGAGCCTTGGGGAAGCAGGTCTTTCAACAGGTGAGCATCTTGTCCTAGATCACCTGGAAGCGTCTGACTCGCTATTTACCCACGCCTGTCCTTCTCTTGCTCTGAAGCTTTATTATTTGTTATTTATTAAAATAATTACCCTCCGCCTTTCCTCTTAGCTCAGCAACTCACTAGACTAGGGAATAAGACGTTGTACACTGTGCTCCCCCGCCCCAAACAGCAGCAGCAAGAGCAGGTGAGCAAGTGTGGAAGCCTCACAGCCAGGCAAGATCACCAGAAGGGGCTTGCCGGCAACCCTCCCACTTGCTCTAAGCCCAGGGGCCCATCCAGGTGCTGCAGCTACTAGGCCTGCAGCAGAATGCAGTCTTGTCCAGGACTCCTGAAAGGCCACGGCTGCCCACGGGCTGGCGTGAGAAGGGGAAGCACCCCTTTGTCATGGCTGCAATGGAAGTGGCCAAATGAGCTCCAGAGTGCCGAGACGGACATTCGGTGCCGGGGGTCTCCTTAGGTCTGCTCTTCCTCCCATGAGTGGGTGATAATCGTGCCTGGCCTTTCCAAACCCTTCTCTCCTGTGGCTGCTGGAATGGTAGTGGAGGAGAAGTAAGCATCGCTCTCATCCGTGGCCACTTAGGAGGCCAAGAGCGGAGATTCCTAGTTGCCTCTGATCTTGGGGGAGAGCAGCATGGATTATGTAGCTGGGACTGGGCTATCACAGCCATAGCTCCCCTGTCCTCAGCTGGCCTTCCATTGTGCTCTGGGGGATTGCTTGAGGCTTTGCACCGTCATCCTCCCTAAACATAACGTGACGACCTCTTGGGAATTTGTTCCCACCTTCCTCCAGGAAGTTCAGTTGTCCTCTCCTGTGTTTGATCCACACAACAGTCCTGGAAGGCAGGTGAGGCTGACAGCAGATGGGTGTCACAGGTGAGTGGCATTTTGAGCCTGCTTCTCTCCTGGCTGAATCCCACTCTCTTTCTTGATCTGCTTTGAAAAGCAAAATACATGTGGGCCTTCTGTTGACAGCCGTTGGTCATCGTCTCTGAAGATGCTCCCTGAAAGTATTTAATGACTGCTGTCGTTCGGTTAGACCTGGAGGGGAAAAGAATCGTCGTTCAACAGGTCTTAAATGTAGCCCTGTTGATTGTTTCGCAACACAGTTTGTGCCAACGATTCCTGGGTGTGCTACAGGCGGCATAGGCAAAATGGTTCATTTTTGGACAGGCAATTAATTCTAGTAGCTTTTGAATGGCTTGAATTTCTTGGGTTGTTCCTCAGCTGGCGATCCCTTCCCCAACCAGTTTGAAGCAGGACACTGGGGGACCCCGAACAATTAATCTTGCCCTTGATCGGCTTGAAGAGGTGCACCAGAAGAAGGACAATGGAGGAGGCACCTCCCCATCAGGGATATGACGTGACAACTGGCCCGAAGCATCCACATTTGCCATTGTTTGTCCAGGTTTGTAGACCAGTGTGCAGTCATACGCTCTAAGCAAAATATGTGATGGGGGTCTTAAGGGGGTAGTTCCATCGACTGAGAACGTTCCTAACAGCGGCTTGTGCTTCTTCTCAGTCAATTACTGCATCATTTCTTTCAGTGGAGGACATAGTTCTAGTGGTGTCACTGGACCTCCTGGTAACTTGTGGCCAAGCACATCTCCAACTCTAGCTGCAAGGACTTTGTGTTTGTTTTTATAATGCATCAGCTGGGCAACAGAAGTCAGGGACTTCTCAACGTGCTGAAATGCACCTTTGTGCTGGGGAGTCTAATCCCCAGGGAGGTCTTCGCTCAATCGGCAGTGGAGTGGCTCTCTAACGGCTGCCTTTGGTGGAAGGAAGAGGTGGTAAAAGTGGAGCAACTCCAGGAAGGCTTGAAGCTCCCATTTTGTTTTTGGAAGCTGGTACCTTCTCGTTGGTGGGACGAATGTCAGAAACATCAATGTGAAGTTCCAATTTAATAATTTTCTTTTTTAATATGAAGTCCTGATTTATCACAACAACGTGGGATATTGTGCAACTAGACCCTCTGTGGAGCCCCTACCAGGACATCTTCAAAGTTTCAAATAACTCCTGGAACGCCGGACCATCAGGCCTCCGTGAATTGTTGAACATTCTAGGATCCGTGGAAATGCTGAACTGGTGATTCTTTGCCCAGAAGGCTCCTCGATGTGTGATGATTGTTCAGGCCACGGCCTACCTGAAGGAGTGCCTGCGCCCATAACCCTGGTTCTGGTGGTACCTCCCCTGCCAAGGAGCAGGGGGCAGGGGCCTGCTGGTGAGCTGTCTCTGTGATTGACCCAGGCTCTGGCATCTCTCACCATGCACTTGTCCTTTATGGGTTGAGGTACATGGCAAAGACCTTCCTTTTCATCCAGGTATTTGGTTGCTGCTGATCTGGGGGGATGGGGTTGGGAGGGACTGGGGGTTATTTTAATGTGACTTTCATTGTTTTATTTGTGATATTTTTATTGTTTTTAACCTTTGTAAGCTGCCTAGAGAAACTAGTATGTGGCGGGGTACAAATATTTTAAATAAATAAATCTGCTGTTGCACTGACAATCAGTTACCGATATGCTTGGGCAAGATCCAGTTTTACAAAGACTTTTCCTCGAGCGAACTAACACCAACCCTGATGAGTACACCATTCAGACATTCCCCAAAACTGCAGGGGCTGAAGTGGTCTGAACACCCACAGATAGAAGGCACAACGTCTTTGGACACACACCACGCCTTCTAGCGCTGGATTCCAAAGGTCTACCTGTGCAACTCACCTGGATTGAGGGCTTGCTGACTCACCTTGGGCAGGTTTTGTTGTGGGCCCTTTGGCTTCCCTGGGAGCAAGAAGACTCACTTGGGGTCAAAGTCTTGGTCATCCCACACTGGTTCCATGACCGGATCTAGACACGACCAACCCACCCGTTGTGTGGATCCTGACCTTTAGCATCTTCAGAGTGATACTTGGGCCACCAGTGGTTCCCAGCACAGATGGAGTAAGGCTGGGCTTTTGCTGTGGCTGCAAGCTTTCCATGTGTGACTCCTGGATCAGAGATTCTCTCTGGAAATATTTTTGCTGAGGTGGAAAGTGGCTTTTGAAGCAGACCAGTCTTTCCTGGTGCATCATTGTGAGAAACATGGAAGTCCAGATGGTTTGGGAAACAAGGGAGGAAATTGGGGGTGGGGGGGGAAGCAACAGATCCCAAATGAAGTGTTGAGGAAGCTCCAGCATAGTCCAGTCAGGAAGGGCATCCAAGCCATTGCAACATCCGTGCCGGTGGAGCAGCACTGCCCAAGGTGTGACCTTTGTGGTTTCCCGCTCCTGGTCCCAGCTCAGCGTCTCCTCGTCTGTAGACCCGGGAAAGAGGTGGGGCCTCCAGGGTCATGAGGGTCCATTGGGGGCATCTTCACCACCACGTGAAATGGAAGGGAGATATTTTGGGACTCACCAGTTTGTGCTCGGGAACTCTTCAGCTTCCGGATCTGGATTCAGCTTTTCTGTGTGAACGGAGCCCCATAAGAATGGAAGGGGCCCTTGAGGCCAGATGTGCTGCAGATGTTGCAGAGATTTGGTTATTCGGGAGCTCTCTGCTGAGCGGCCCAAAGTGAGTGCCTCATGCTCTCCTGGCGCCAGGGCAGACAAGCGGCCGTGTATCTTCAGTGCCTGCCTGCCTGCCTGCCTGCCTGCCCGCCCCTCCTTGTGAACTGCTCCTTGGTGGCTGATGTGGGCTTTCTGTGTAGCTTTTGCTCCTGATGTTCTGCCCGCATCTTGGGCTGGCATCTTCAGAGGCATCACAGTGAGGTGTGTTTCTTCCTTAGCGGACCAGGCTACAGCCCCACGGGGGCCCAGCTCCGTTGTCCTTGTTCCGGGCTTTTCTCTTTTCCGCCCGAACAGCAGCCATTCAGCTGCTCCAGTGGTGCTGGTCCTTGCTCCTTCTCCAGACCAGCATGGTGCAGCCCTGCAGCCCAGCCCAGCCCAGCCCTGCAGCGCTCACCTGTGGGAAGCTTCCAAGGGATGCCCTCCGCCCCCCTGCTCAGGTGCAGTCATTTACAAACACAATATTTGCACTGCTCCCTATTTTGATGGCCCACCAAAGTAACAGACACAGCAAGCGGTCCTCCCCCCCCCCATCCCTGCCGCTTGCCGCCCCCTCCACAGAAAGCCTCATGAGCAAAGCAGAAGTGGGAGCTGCCCAAAATGGTGGGGGGGGGGGAGCAGCGGTCTCTTTGATCTCGAGGAGGGCACCAAGCGACGAAGAGTACGTAGAATCAAGGGAAGGGTGCAGTGTTTGGGGGACTCAGGTTGCCCGGGGTCATGCATTCATTTATTCATTACCTTTATTAGGCACAGGATAAAACAACAATCAGGCTAACAATAACAACAATAAAAGGTGATCAGGTGATCAGCAGGAGTGCACAGTTGTTGATGAAGCTGTTGCCAAAAACTTTGCTACGTGCGCAGTTCTTCTCGTGGTCTGTGGAGCCGGGTGAGGGGCTGCGGGGGGAGGAGAGACACATGAATTGCTGAGCGGCCGGCTTGCTACCGCCAGCCACGCCTCTGCCTGCAAGGGAGAATGGGCTTGTGTGAGTGTGCCTTTGGCAATATGATATGAGGGAGGTACCAGGAGACATCTCCCTGAGGGAACTCCCGGCGGCCTACTACAGTTGCCTACTGCAGCTAATGTCTAGTAGCCTCGCTTGTGAGATGTCTGGAGAGTCCCAGCAGATGTTGCTGCCCTGGGGTGGTGAAGGACCCCTGGGTGCTCCCCCAAGAGACAGTCCATTAGGAGGCTTCCAAGCAAGGACAATCTTAATGGGATGCCTGAATGGCACTGCAGGGGTGGGGGGAGAGGCTCCAAGACAGCTGAGGGACCAGCTTCTAGCCTTGGCCGTCCCTCGCTGGTTTCCTTGGGGTGGGGATCTTGGGAGTCGGGTGTCCTCCTCGCTTGTGCCCTTTGTCCCAGGAGCCCAGAGAGGCCTGTGGGCTCACAGACTAGGCTTGCCAAGGCTCTTGCAGGAGGCAAACGCTGAGCGCCCCCTCCCCCGCAAAGCCACGACTGGCTCTTTCCAGTGTCTGCCAGGCCTTGTGTCTGCCTAGCCAAACAGGCCGCCCGCCCGCCCGGGCAGCTTGTGTCCGACGTCTCTCCGCTTGGGGGACGGGAATGAAGGAATGGCAGCTTCTGTCTCACTGGGAGCAGTCAGTGTGTTTGGGGCACGCAGTGGAAAGCTTGTCCCGGGAGTGCTCCCCACTGTGGGGAGAGGCTGTGGTGACGCCTTTAAAGAGGTCCCGTGTCCCTGGGTGGGTCCCCAGCCCCAAGTCGGCTCCTGTTTCTTCTTCCCAGGCGGAGGAGCTAACTGAGATGCTGTGTGTAAGAAATGGAAAGTGACAGGATATGACCAAGCCATTGGAAATCAATCTAAACTAAATGTGCTTCTTAACTATAAGTGAACAGTTGAAAACAATCCTCTTTTATAACCGTGGAGATAAATACTCTGTTTTTATTAGGAAAAAATGGCTTTGGACTGAATAAAGCCGTTTGATTAACTAGTCAAAGCAGATGGTTTATTGATGTTTCAGAAAAGAGTTTACAAGGTCTACAGGAAAAGGGCCCCGCACTGAATTAACAAATTGCCTTGCTGAAGGGGACATTGACAGTGCGCTGGAATAGATTTATGGGCGACAACTTGATGTTTCGTCCACATCTGGCTTATTATGATAAAACGCCGGGACTTGGCTCACCTCGACCCTCCTTTGCAATCTGCTGTATCGACCCTTCAACTCTGAGGCTCGCAAGCCACGCGGAGTGTTGCCACCTGAATTTGTCTTCATCTGGCGATCGGGAGGGGCCCCTTCTTCCTGCACTGCTGAGTGCTCTGGAGCCCGCGTCCCCCTCGAAGGGTGCCTCTGTCTGCATGGGGGCGGGCGGGGGGGCGCATCCAGGGGCAGCAGACAGTTGCTTCAGCTTCTGGCACTTATGGTGTGTGGCAGTGGATGGAGGTGGCAGTGGGGGGGGGTGCTGTCAGAAAGCAGGCAATCGGGGGGGGGAGGCTCCTCAGTCTCCAGCTCCCCCTGTGCCTCCTCAAGTCATCTTGTTTGTGGGCCTCTTCCAGAGCACCGGGGGCGGGGGCAGAGTGGCCAGGCCGCACCCAGGCGGAAGCAGGGCTTCTTCAGGCCCCCAGGATGCCACCCCGCCGGGATTCCAGGGAGGGGAGGGACCGTGGCAGGGGGGTGCAGAGCAGGCTGAGGGGGGGCTTCACACTCCACCCCCACCCACCCACCCACCCACTGGCGTAATGCCCATTGGGCAAGGTGGGCAGCTGCCAAGGGGATCACCTTGTGGGGGGCATCAAAATGCTGGGTTCGTTTTTGGGTATTTTCAGTGGTTTTCCATTTTTGGCCTGCAGGGGGCGCAGTTTTTAGGCTAGTGGCACCAAAATTTCAGCGTATCATCAGGAGACTGTCCTTATGCTACCCCCCAAGTTTGGTGAGGTTTGGTTCAGGAAGTCCAAGGTTATGGACTCCCAAAGGGGGTGCCCCCACCCCCATTGTTTCCAGTGGGAGCTAATAGGAGATGCCAACTACACCTTTGAGGGTCCATAACTTTGGCCCCCCTGAACCAAACTGCACCAAACCTGGGGGGTATCATTAGGGCAGTCTCCTGATGAGACCCTGAAAGTTTTGAGACTGTGCTTTCAGAAATGAGACCCCCCCCTGCAGCCTGCAACCCCCATTGACAGCAATGCAGAAAACTCAATGCAGAACAAAGATTCTTGGGCAAATTTCTGGGATGTTGGCTGCAGGGGGTGCATTTTTGGACGTATCAGCACCAAAATTTCAGGGTATCATCTGGAGACTGTCCTGATGGGACCTCCCCCCCCCCCCAGTTTGGTTCAGGGGGTCCAAAGTTATGGACCCTCAAAAGGGTTGCCCCCATCTCCTTAGCAAAGAATGGGGGATGGGGGCACCCCCTTTGGGAGTCCATAACTTTGGACCCCTTGAATCAAACCTCACCAAACTTGGGGGGTCCCATAAGGACAGCCTCCTGATGATAAGCTGAATTTTTGGTGCTGATGTGTCTAAAAATGCACCCCCTGCAGGCACCAATGTCCTGGTGCAAAAAGTTTTTGGCCGTGGAGGGGTGGCCGGCCATGGGGGGGGGGGGGCATCCAACTCAGGTTCTGCCCAGGGCTCCGGTTTGTCTCGTTACGCCCCTGAGTGCGGGCCGAGGAGACCCGGGCCGAGGAGGAGGAGGAGGCGCCTCGTGGGGCTGCGCGGCTGCGGCGGGAGGGTTGCCATGACGACCAGAGGGCGGGCGGGCGGCCCTCCCTCCCCCCCCCGCTCGGCCGCCCCGCCAGGCAGCCCATAGGCCGAGCGGGACTGGGCGGGGCGAGGGGCGGGCGGGCGCGCGTGGCGGGAAGCATGAATGGCCGCCGCCGCCGCCGCCGCCGGGAGGAGGAGGGACTGGACGGGACGCAGGTGAGGGCCGCGCGCGGGCTCCCCCCGGCAGGGAGGCTGGAGGGGTTGGGGGGAGGTCCGGTGCCTCGTGCGCCCCCCCCCCCCCTCGGCGAGCGCCCCTCTGGGCGCGGAGGGGCCGCGCAGCCTGTGAGGCGCGCACGTGGGCGGCCTGGCGGGGCTCGTTCCTGGGCCGGCTGCAGGTGGGGGCGGAGGGCGCTCGGCTGCTTGTTGCCTGCGCTGCTATGAGTGAGCGACACCTGCCCCCCCGCCCCCCCGCCCCCCCCCCCGGCAGCAGCAGCAGCAGCAGCAACTCCACTCACCTGGACTCCAAATGACGGCACATCCGCTGTCTCCACCTGGAGCTCCTCTGGAACCTCTTGGACGTCCAGTGAAGATGGGTGAGGATATCTCAAAATCTCTGGGTAGGTTTTGGAGGCAGAAAACCTCCACGATCCCTTCTTGGGATTCATTTCCCAGTTCTGATTTGTTTCCCCCCAAGTCCTTCTCTGTGAACATATGATCACAAACAGAGATTTCTTGGCTGGGACGTGTGCCACATTATTTTGTTGGAGCTGGCGCTTCAATGCAAAGGCGCAAATGCAGCCATAAAGCTCTGTCTTTGTTTAAGGCCTGCATCTTTGTGTGGAGACAGTTCGGGTGGTCTGTAATATCCACCAGAAGGGCAAGATCTTGAAGCCAATCTTTTTCTGGAACAGCTTTTCCTGCCCTGTCCATGAACTCCTGCATTTCACTTTGTAATGCGTAGAAGCATTTTAGTACATTTCCACAACCTGACCGTCACACTTCACAATGGTGTGGTACACCGTGTCCAAATCCTTTCCTCCAGAAGACTGTTAAATTGCCTGTGATTGAGATCTCTGGCTTGAATGAAATTAACCGCCTTTATATCCACACACATCTCATTATCCATCTTCAGTGTTTTGCGGCACAGAGTTTCTTGGTGCAAAATGCAATGAAGATTGAAGAACTGTATCTACGCAGCCAAAACCGGTCACCTGACGTGATGAGTACGGCTGTTCATTAACTGTTTTAAAATGCTTCTGTGACTACAACAAGTGCTGGAGCCTGCAGCTTAAAACTGGACCCAGCCCGAGCCCAGTGTAGTACTGCAGGCTCTTCCTGGCCTGAAGCCCATGTGGACCTCCAAAGGCCACATGGGGCCCATAGCCCATGCCACCTCCAAAGGCCACGTGGGCTCCAGATGTGAAGACCACAGCTCAATGCTGGGTTCGGCCTGGCCAGCACTGGACCAGCTTGTGGACCTCGCAAGGAGCCGGTTCTGTCCGTCCACCACTTTTAGCCACGATGGTTGAGTGGGAGCTCCGTGGTGGCATCTTGTATCTCCCAGGAGTGGAGGCCAACAGAAGCGTCTGTCTTATTCTCGTTGGAGGTGGGGGGTGTCGCTCCTTGCTCTGGCCAGGCAGGCCTCCCCTCTTCACCTCCCCCTTCTTAGATTTTCTTCAGGGGGGATCTCTGGCTGTGTGGCCCCCTCCTACAGCAACCACTCAGCAAATCTTGGCACCCTCCAGAAAGGGGCCCCATCTGCAGTGGCAGTTCCATGTTTGGCAGTTCTGAGGTCTTCAGTGAAATGGTAAGGAGCAGCAGACGGGTGTTTTCTGATCTTGCCACAGTTCCTTGTTTTCCTGAAGTCAGTCCAGTATTTAATTTGGCCTGAAGCAGAAAAGTTCCTACCACCTGGCGATTCGTAAAGGTGCGAGGGGGCCGATCCTGCGGGATCCGTCCTGATTCCACTTTCTTTGCCAGGCCTCTTGTGGAGCAACTGTGCTTTCCTGTCCTGCTGGGGCTGTGGAGACCTCTGCTGGCCAATCCCAGCAGTGATGGGGGGCGGGGGGGGGGGGCGGGCAGTGCTGCCTGGGGGTGAATACAGCAAGCACCCTGCGTGGCTGCAGGTTTGTGCTGGTGGCTCCCCGTTTGCCACCCACACAAGGCTCACTCAGAGGAACAGGCTGTGCCCACGGCCAGGGCAACAATTGCTTTGCTTTGCTGTGGGTCAGGTCCTGCTGATGTACTGGCCAAGGCCACTGGGCAAGAGCCTCTGGAAGGCTGCTGGGCGAAGGCCCCCCACACTCAGGGGCAGTGTAGTTCCGGTTGCTCACATGTGGAAGACCCACTTCTGGGGATGACTCACTCACTTCCTGGGGCCACCACCTCTGGCCTGCGGAGTGCTGGCTCCATCCAGGAATGCCGCTCCTTGTGGGGGTCCAGAGCCACCTGGCAACAACAGTGCTGGAGGGGGGCTTTTGTGCCTTGGGGGGCCTCAGGCTGCTCTGCCGGATCCTTTCCACCAGCTGCGTTTGTGAGTGGGGTGTGTGGAAGGCACCGGAAAAGGGGGCGTGGCTACAAGGGGGTCTCCGTGATGGAGTGGGCTGTTGAGGGCAGCCAGGCAGGGCAGAGTACAAGGCGGCCTGCAGTTGAAGCCTCCTGATAAGGAATTCAGAAGCAGCAGCCAAATAATCACATGCACTTCAGTCATCTTTATTTTACAGGCGCATGTTGCCAGGGCAACCGGATGCACGCGGCAGAACAGCCGATCTCAAAGGTACATCTACGGAAAACCTCCCCTGCCTGCCTTTCGCTTTCTGGCAGACGGATGGGGCTCCTCATTCCTCATGCACCAGTTTCATAATTGCTTGGAAGGATCTTTTCCCCGCTGCCTTGACACGGGGTGGGGGGGGGGAGGGTCAGATCCTTAGAAGAATCCCACCCAAGAGGTGCTGGGGCAGGGGTCACTTCTGCAGTGGCTTCTTGGCCCTCTCCCTTTCACAGCATTTCTAAATTTTTCTAATTTTCCATCATTTCTAAAACAGGGCAAATTGAATTCCCCTCAGGAGAATAACGAGGCCCCCGGGCCGTGAGCTGTGAAAGAACCGTCTCTTTCAATAGCATTTCTTGTAATGGATTCTCCTCTTTTGCTGGAAGGGTGATGTTTGCCCTCGTGGACACCTCTTGGACTTGATTAGCTGATCTGGGAAACTGGCAACTCTGAACGCATTAAAGATATAGATTCCTGGAGCTGCAGCAACCACCGCCTTTTGCTGAAGGGGGTGGGGTGGGGATGATTACTGTGGCTGATCTGCTGAGTGGGGGTCCTTTTGTCTGGCCCGCCAGGGTCAAGGGCCAGGGTCTGATTACAGAGCTCACAGAGAATGGCTCTGCAAGAATGATTTTGGGGCCAGGGACCGCTAGTAAGCTGTCACCCAGTGAGCAAAGGGCTCTTTCGGGAGAGACGAGGGTCCCAGACCCATAAGGACTTCACAGATCAACTCCAGAAACTTGAGCCTGATTTGGTTCTCCACCCAGAGCCAGTGCAGCTGCTGGAGCACCTGTTGGGCAGGTACAGCTTTGCTCATATTGCCCCACCCCCAGGCTTCCTGGGGGGCCTGAGGTGCACAGAGGTAGGACATTGTGGCTTTTTGTGAGCTCCACTTTCTACACAATGGGGACCCAAAGCAGCTTAGATCTTCAAGTTAGGGTCAGGCGGAGACTGGCCAGGTGTGCACCAGGTGTTCTCTGGGTGGAGGAGGCGAATGTCTGCCACGGCAAAGACTCGTATGGACACATTTCCTCCAGCCCCGTTTTCAGTTCCCGCTCTCTCCACAGCCAGCAAATTCATTTACAGCATGATTTAAATTTTGCTCAGCTGCCAGAACAGGGCAGATTTGCCGGTGGGCAAGATTATATTAAATATTAAAGCACGCCCAATAGAGAAGACGGCAGCCGTTCATGGAGGAGGGGACAGGAGGGCCAGCTTCTTTGGGTTCTCCGCTGGGGAGAAAGGAAGGCAGGCTAGCTGATTAACTTTGTTTATAAACTTGTGCTGGGAGGTCAGGAAGATTCAGGCTTCAAAACTTCACAAGGAAAAAATGTCTGATGACACGTGTCTCTCCCTGGTGCTGGATGGTGCCACTGATCCCTCAAAGTCCGCCTGGGCTACTCAGAGGGGCAGTAGCTCCCCCAGCTCCCAGGCAGAGGACAGTCTTTCTGGTCACCTCCTGCCTGGTGCCAGGGCTTGACTCAAGGACTTCATGCTGTGCCACTGAGCCCCGGCTGCTTCCCCCGAGCAGCCTCCTCCTCCTCCTCCTCTTCCTCGCAGCTGTGCTGGTCATCTTTTGCTCCTCCCCCTCAGGAGTACCCGGGGAAGAAGGTCTTCCATCCCCCTTCCATTTAATTCAGGCAGAACTTTTGCATGACTCCCAGGGTCTCAGTGGATGCTTGGCCTCTGCTAAAATGATATCCTGTTGGATCCGTCTTCCATGTTCTGAGGCGGTCCTGTGCCTGCCCCCCCCCACTCCCCCCCACTCCCCCCCCCACTGCCTCATTTATGCTTTACGGGCGTCACAGCCCAGGCTCAAAGGAAGCCGGCAAAGTTGCATGCCTGTAGGTTTTTCTGGATGGTGTTTTATCCCCACAAGCTAATTGCAGCCCACGGTGTCTGACGCAAACTTCCAGCCGGGAGGATCGAGCCATTCTTATCAGTAGCTAAGTGTGATTACCAGGATCAATAAGCCACAGGATGCTTCAGATTGCGGAGCTGTGGAAAACAGGGAGGCAGCGTTGGGGACCCCACTGAGAACGGTGCATGCAAAACAGGCGAGCTCGCCCACAGCTGCGGCCTCTTGTGATGCCAGCCCTGGCTCGCCGGTAGGGAGCGCCTCCGTCCCAAGGAGTGATGCTGTCCTGGAAGAGGGAGCGGCCTGCTTGTTCCTGCAGACCCCCTCGCCTGCGGTGGGCTGGCAGACGGGGGCAGGAGGCTGCAGTGGGCTGCTCAGCTTCCTTTGGTCCCTGTCTCTGGCAGACCGCCTGCCGAGGGGGCGGGGAGAGCACACCTGCGAGGCCCCTCCCCTGACAAGCCCCTCCCTCTGCCCTCAGCCTTCCGTGCCAGTGTGAAGTTGTCTTCTGAAGGGAGGGAGCGGGCTGACCGGCTCCTGAGGTCTCCTGTGGAGCACGGTCAAAATCCTTGACTGAAAAAAACAGTTCTGTTCCCTCTAACTGTTTCCTGGTGAGGCCTTCAAAGGTCATCTAGTCCAACTTCTAACATTTTAGCATGGTAAATTTTTTAGTGCTTGCAGTGGCTATTCTTGAGTATTATTTATGGCTTTTCATTTAAGAAAGACGAAGAATACAAAACTAATCCCATCCCCTTTTTTCTCTCACTCTTTTTTGTGTACCCCCCCCTTCATTTTCCGTCCCCATAGAGGAGTTTAATTTTAAATGATAAATGTGGAAATTAGAGACTATCAAGAAAATCCAATTTGGTGAGGAGTTTTAAAAATCCCATAATAAATGACGAGTGAAATGTATGATTTAATGCAGGGCACCAGTGGCTGCTATTATGTGCCATTAGCCGAGCGGGGCTGAGAGCGGCTTTTTATCACCAGCTGCTGCGGCCGGGCCTGCCTGCTATTGATTTGTAGCCGCTTGTCATAATGACACAGGGAAGCAATGAATGGGAGATGTGCTTTTGATAGCGGGGAGGGGGAGCAGAAATTCAGTAAGTTTTCTATCTCTGCTGCCTGATTAGATTCCCCCCCCCTTCTTTTAAGAGCTTTCACATTCCAATAAAAATGCTAAACCAGCTCAGAAGCAGAATTGTTAGGGAGTAAATAGCTCATTGCTTTCGGGGGGGGGGAGGGAGCAGCCACTCGACAGCTCTGCCGACCTTCTAGCGCTTGAGTCTGGCAAAGGCGGCTCTGCTCAGGTGGTGAGATGAGGCTGGCTGGCTGGAGGCGCTTTTTCTGATGACTTGTATTTGGAGCTCGTAAACACGGGAAATGGGGAGCTGCTCTGGGCTGGGATGCACGGGAACGGCAGCGGCAGCCAAGACGTTCGGAGGCGGGTGAGAAAGGAGGGCCGTGCTAGACAAGCCCTGGTCAGACTCCAGAGGCTCTGCAGCATGGGAAATTCTCTCACCAAATTCTCTCTCACCAAGCCCCCCATCCCCATTCCCGCCACCGCACGGGGGGGGGGGGGATATCAGGAGCAAGCTTGCCAGCTTCGGTGGTGGCAAGGTGCCCCCAGGTGGCTACAGTCACTCCGGCTATTTCCGTGAGTTCTGAGTGCGAGTCCATGGCGCACCTCTAGCCTTTTCTGCATTTGTATTCTTCCCTCGGTAGACGCTTTTGCACAACACAAAAAAGAGACCAGCTTTCCCCTACATGCTCATTGGCAAGCCCTGAAAATACTTGCCTGTGTACGCACACGCGCACCTGTACATTAATGGCCTGAATTCTCTTGGGAATCAACTGTGTGCAGTTCTGTGGAGCTTCACAGCCCAGTCGTCTGCAGGTGCGGCTGCCTCTCGCTCAGGCATCCCAGTCAGTCCATGAAAATGGGTGTTGCCTGCTCAGACTGGCAGCCGCTCTTCAGGGTCTCCGTGTTTCACGTCACCTCCTGCCTGGTCCTTTCAACTGGGGATGCCGGGGACTGAACTTGGGGCCTTCTGTTTCCCAAGCACAGGCTCTGCCTCTGAACCCCCCTCCTCCCCCCCCCCGGCCTAGCCACCAGCAGCTCCCGCCTGGATGCCCTGAGAGAGGTGAAGCCGTGCAGGGAAGGGCGCCTCCACTGAAGCTCTGGTCACTAGGAGCGCTGCCAGCTTGGCCGCCAATGTCCAGCACTGGGCGACTGGGAGCGGCACCTTGAGCCAAGCCTCAGTCCGACAGCTCTGGCATGTTCTGTCTTTGCCTTGCGGGGGCTTTTGCACGTGGGCAGTAAGTGGCAGGATTCTGGTCAGATAAAAAATGGCTGTGGGGCGGGGGCAACTTTGCTTCCCACCTAGGGGTGTGTGAAAACGCACATGCTGACAACATGGACCTAAACACCAAACAGTAAGACTTAAAAAGCCACAGACACAGCGTCCTTTCTGGCTGGCCAGCCGGCCCCTTGTTTGTTCATACAGTTGGCTGCCATGTGGGATGCGCTGGTCTGTGGAGGCGGCACCGAGTGAGGCTGGGCAGGGCTCCTCCGGTTGGTGGCCTGGCCCTGTTTCCTGTCTGAATGCCTGAGTGGTGAGCTGGTGGGCAGGCTTGAACGGCTTGCAAGCAACCAACCTGACCACTCAAGACAGGCGAGCTGTGTGACAGCCAGCAAAGACAGTGTGAGCCTCGTGGGCTTGGGCGCACGGTGCTCCCTCGGTGCTCTCCTGGGCGATGTTGCTCCTTGTTCCATTCAGCTTCCTTCACCGACCGGGCAAGTCGGAAGAAAGACCAGCGGGCAGGGAGGGAGGGCCTCTCGGGGAGTGGCCGGGAATGACATGGCGGACGAGGAGCCGAGACTCTGAGTCCAAACGCTGCCTTCCGCGCTCAAGCACAAGCAAGGTGGCGCTTCTGCTCGTGGCCTGGTGCCGTTCAGATCAAACCCTTTAAAAACCCTTTTACATTAAAACGCCCCGACTTGAAGGGGCAGTAAGCAGGCAAGGCACCGTTGCCCGAGGTGACCAGTGGCAGGAACCAGCCACCTGGCCAGGGGCACTGCAAGCCGGGGTGGGGGGGAGAGTCAGTGCCTGGCAGTGTGGTGGAGATGAGGAGGCCCCTTGCAGCCTGGTGTGTGTCTGTGTGAGGAGTGGGCAGATCAGCCTTGATGGGTGAGTCTGGAAAGCCGCTGTGAGCAGCTCATTGGGGGAAGTGGCTTGAGAAGTATCCAGCAGAAGGGAGAGAGGAGCAGAGGTGGGGGCAGCTGTGGACAGAGACGGGACTTGCCCTTCTCCTTCAGTACTGGATCAAGGTAGCTCTTTTCACCCAGGCTTCTAATAAGGAGAGTTCTGTCTTCTTCGTGGTTTTGATGGTCTGCGTCTGGCCTGGGAACGGTCTTGTCAGTCGCTTGTGGTTTGCTCGTTGTTTGTTTGATGCCAGTGGCTTAGTTTTATGGTGTTAGTTTTGTTGTGTTGTTTTGTTGCCGGTCTCCGCATCCTGTCGTTGCCTGTGGCCAGTGCGGCAGAGCTTGAGCGCCTTCTTGGCACAGCAGAGCCTCTCCAGGATTGGCAGGCAGGCCGGCCATGCCGGCGGCTCTCCTCTTGGCGGCCCTCGGGGCTTGTTTCTCTGTAGGGAGGAGACTGGCCTCCCCCGCAGGTGTGGGAGTGGCCCCAGGTGGGCGGCCTCCAGGGATGCTCCACCTAGGCTCTTGTCCTACCGGTTGGCCCCAATCCTGCTCCTCCTCCTCCACTGGTTAGACAGAACCGGGTCTCTCCCACCTGGACCCATCACTGCCAAGTGGTTTTCAAGGGCCCCTCTCAGCACATCGTCCGTTGCCTTGCTGGTGTCACAGGCAGTGTGCATGTAACCATTTCATAAACTGCTGGTGCAGTGGCGTAGTGGCTAAGAGAAGTGGCCAAGAGCAGGTCTGATCTGGAGAAACCGGGTTTGATTCCCCGCTCTGCCGCTTGAGTTGTGGAGGCTTCTCTGGGGAATTCAGATTAGCCTGTGCCCTCCCACACACACCAGCTGGGTGACCTTGGGCTAGTCACAGCTTCTCGGAGCTCTCTCAGCCCCACCTACCTCACAGGGTGTTTGTTGTGAGGGGGGAAGGGCAAGGAGATTGCAGGAGAGAAAGGGTGGGATATAAATCCAAACTCTTCTTCTTCTTTAATGCCGAATGACCAGTGTGCCGCCTTCTCTCTTTTCCAGGGCGCATCTGTCTGCAGAGCCATTTGGGGGCTCTTTTGGTCAGGCAGTGACCTTTTATCACGGCTGAGGGGCTTCCTTGCAGCAGCCAGCCGTCCGTCCGTCCATCCTGTGGGACTCTGGGGCGGCCCAGGCAGCAGGGTCGGGGGCGCCCACCTGAAGGGGCAGCTGGACTTTGATGGAGCAGCTGGCTTCCGGACCTTCTTGAGAGGGCATCCCGAACTCCCCAGTCTGATCCAGCAGGGGAGCCGCCCTGTTCACACCCTTGCGTACCCCCCCCCCCCGTGCAGGCTCACTATTCCACACCCTTTCCGTGTGGCGGCCTCTGAAGGCCCGGGCCTCTTAGCAACTGCCCCAGCAGGCCCTGAGCTGCTCCCCTCCCCGCTCTGGGACTGCCCCCTCCCTCACCTGGAATCCAAGTGAGCACTGGCCACACTGCCCACCCTTCGCTTTTGGGTGCCCCAAGAAGCCTGCTTGCGGGAGAGAGATGGAGGCTCAGAATCCAGCAGTGGCCCAAGACAGATTCTTCCCAAGGGCCCCAAGGCGATGGCCCGGCATCATGGCAGGTGCTGAGCACCCACAGGACAGCAGGCTCCCAGGCCAGACTCAGGGCTGCGGCCTAGAAACTGGGGGGGGGGGGTCCCTTGCCCCTTGCCCCTCTTTATTCAAACCCTTGGCCAGCCATCCTGTTGTGCTGAGGCCCCGCTGCCACGGGAGCAGAGTGGTCGTGCGACTCCGTGGCCCTGAGAAGCAGCCCGTGACTGACTGCCGCTGCGTCCACTCCGCCTTGGTCAGTGGCTGCCTGGCTCTGGGTGGAGGCTGAGCGGCTGTGTGAGTGGCCCCGCACTCCCCAGGGCCACCTCGGCTCACAGCCCCTTCCTCCACCTACGGCAGTGGCCGGAGGGAGCCTTTCTGGGCGGGAACGCGCTTCCCTCCCCATGCCCTCTTGGAGTGGGAGCAGTTTCTGGGTGCGTTCCTTCCAGCAGGACTCCTGCCGTCAAGCCCTGCCCTCCCTCCGCCCCGAGGCTGTGACTTCCTTGATGCTTTGCACCCCAATGGGGTTGTTACGCTTTTGAAAATCATTCGGGCTTCTAAAAGAACAACAGCGACCTCTGCATGTGCCGCAGTGCTACAGAGAGGGGGGGAAATGCAGCCCACGACCCCAGAGAAGCAGGGCAGGCAGCTCACCGGTTCCAGCTGCTCTCCATCCTGCTCTTGGTAGAGCCACCACCGCTCCCCCCCCCCCCCCCCCGCAAACACTGTAATCACATTCCTGCTCATCTGAATATTCATCATCTCCCAAGACTGACAACTGAGAGCAGGGGAGGGAAACCTCCCCCACCCCCAAGGCATGCCTTGGGTTAGCCTGGCCACTTTGGCATGGAGGGAGGCCGGCTGTTTTCTCAGCAGGACGGGGGAAGTCTCTTGAGGGCATGTGGAGAAGTCCCCGGGAAGAGGCTGCCACGCCTTTGCACGAGACAGAGAAGGAGCCGCCGGGGCCCACCGGTGCTGATGGCATCCTTTGACAGAGAACCCCAAAAGGCAAGCAAGCAAGCAAGCAAATCAAGGTGGAAACAACTGTTCGCTAATGAGGGGGGAAAGGGGTGCAGAGGGTGGGCTTTAATTCCTGCATGAATTTCCCCGCCCTCTTCTTTTGTTTTGCCTTCGTATGATCTCCGTGATTAACGTGAGCCACTGTGGGCGTTATCTGCAGAGGCCGGGACTACTCTTTCCATTCCACTGGAGCAGATATTCCTCCCCACGTTTTGTTTGGCCCCAGCCTCCCCCCACCCCCCACTGCCCTTGACCTTCCTAGTAATGCACTCCTGCTGAAATTAGAAGGATCCAAGGTTATATCCAGCTTCAGAGCTTGTGGCTGGAGCAGCCGCTGAAGGCAGGCAGATGTCCAACTTGCAGATCCTCCAGCTCAGATAGGCAGGCATCTCGTCTCCCCTGAACCCTCCCCCACCCCGCCCCCGCCCCGCTTTCTGTCCCACCGTAGCTTGGTTTAATAATATGCAGATCAAATATGCATAAAACCATTCTACTGTATGATGATTAAACACTGGAGACGTTAACAGCTGCGCCTGGCCGTTTGATGGCAGCAATCTTTCCTGTACATCCGCTCTGTGGAGGGCGTGGGGAGCCCTGGGTAGCTGGCAGGGGATGCGGAGGCCGGAGCCGCCGGAGCAGCACCCATTTCTCTCCTTTGTCTTGCGGTCTTTTGTAATCCATCCACGCAGGAGCGCCCGGGTGATTAGCAGGAAACCCGGCTTTTCTCTTACTGTTTCAGAGCTTATTAGCTAAACGATTATTCCTCATTAACTATTAAAAAAACAGTCCATTAGAAAAAATATGCCCCAAAGATGCCAGCGTTGTTTGTTCTGAGCTCTGCTGCATGGCAGTAAATCCCAAGCCTGTAGTTTCCACGCGAAAGAAAACTGCACCAATCCACATGCTACCCTTCTGTGTGGTTTTGGGGAAGGAAAGGGAAGGTGAGTCCCCAGAACGCCCATTTTGTAAATTCCTGGGTTCGTGGCGTGGCTTCATGCTTGTGTCTCCCTCTCGTCTCCAGTGCCTGTCGCCGGCTCAGCACCCGATCAGATGCCAGCTGAACCCCTCCCAGGAGCTGCGGCAGCACAACCGGCGTGAGTAAGCGAGCAGCCGTGTTCCTCCACGGCGGAGTCCAGGACCCCTCAGCGCCACCCGCCGGGGCTGGGGAGCTGCCCCTCTGGCACATGCCACCCGGCTGTCCCGAGGCGCTCCTTCCAACTCACTGTGCCTTTCGGCTGGTGCAGAGTGGCATTTCTCCTGCACCCCCTGCCCGCCCGCCCGCCACACACACATACTTCACTCCACAGTGCATCTCTTCCAAAGAGCTTCCTATCGGCTCCGGTCATCTCCCTGGTGATCGCAGAGCATGGAGAGAATCCCGCTCCTGCTGCTGGAGTAGACGGTTAGATGTTTGCCTCCGTGGCTACTTGGTCTATAGGGGCAAGTATCTACCCAGGCATTTTCTTCCCCTCACATGCGCAGGCGTGACTCCCTCTGTGTGCAAGCATGCACATGCATGTACAAAGTCCGAGTGGGGACACCCAGGCAAGCGCACAGGCACCCATGTCTTGTCTCGTACGTACCTGTGTCTGTCGCCCCACACAGCTGCCTCTCTGATCTTGGCCCCTCTGACTTGGGCATCGCCGTGGTGCCCCCCTTGCCCCGGCTGCCTCTGGTTTTCTGACCAGCCATCTTCTGGAAGCTTCCGGCGACATCTCTCTCCTGATGCTGGTCATGGAGTGGGTGAGGAGGGTCCGTTTTCGTCCTTTCCCTCTTTTTGATGCTGTTTTGAGGGGAATCCAAACGGCAAACCAGCCCACCCCTGCAGGGCCACGGCGCATCTGGCTCTCTTCTGCCACGGCTGATGCCCGGCTGCCCCAGAGCGGCTACGGCCCGTTCTCGCTGCCTTCTTCTTTATACCTTGATTTGATGCCAGGCTGGGCGTGGGAGCGGCATCATGGCGGAGTTGGTGGCCTTTGTCTCCCGTCACGTTGGCTCGGCTGCAGCAGACCGACGCAGGAAGCCCAGTTGGTGCCTCGGCCATGGGAAGCCCCGGGACTGCCGGGGGCTGGGGGGGAGCTAGCCCGCCATCCTGGCACCCGTGCCCCTGGCTGCCGCGCGCCGTCTGCTCCTGCAGTCGGGCTAATCTCCTTTCGCTTCTTCGCACTGTCTGGCCTACGCACGGGGCCCCCAGAACACGGACCCGCTGCTGTTATCGCAGGGAATAGTGGCGTTGCCACCGAGTGGATGGCAGGGTGCCAACTCGTCTGCCAGCCGCCCCTGCAGCTTTTTTCCTTTCTTTCTTCCTTCCCTCCCTCCCTCCCACTCTCCCACCCTCTCACTTGCTCTCCCCTCCTCCTCCCATCGACTTGACGTTAATTAACACACGGATTAATTGATTTTAAAAGCTGAGGAATTACAGTCAACTTTTCCCACAGGGTGCAGACGGCAGCCGCTTGGCACAATTCTGCCTCTCGCAGGGGAGTCGGGAAGCGCCCACAGAGCCTCAGCTAAGCCAGGCTGCCCTTGCAGAAGTGCTTTTGCTACCGATGGCAGGCAGGCAACCCCCCCCCCTCCCCGGCTCTTCTTTGGCAAGAGGCTGCCAGTCTGTTTGGTTATAAATAATCAATGGAGCCTTTCCTTCAGCCACTCTCTGCCCCAGCCCAGCCCACTGAAAACGAGACCCTTTTTTAAGCATGGCAGGGAAGGAAGGCAGAGGGGCGTGTTTCCCTCTCTGTCTTGGCTGGTTGTTGCTGTATTTCCTTCAGCAGCCATGAAGGGAAGGATCCCCCACTCGGAGCCACGTTGCAGAGTCTGGGGAAAGGGAGCCCGGATCTCCTTCCCTCTTTCTTGCTCCCTAATTGGCTCAGATGTGTTGCTGATGAGGAAGAATCTCAAGGCAATCCAAGTTGGACTCTTGCAATTAACAGCAACATTTGCCGGGGGGTGGGGGTGGGGGGGGGTTTCCCTCTGCAAAACAAGGAGGGGCGACTGGCTAGTGCCTGGCTCCGCCTTCTTCTGCTTTAATTTTATTTCATTAAACACTCGCACGCACGCACACACACACACAAAGCAACTGAAGCGAGGAGTGGAATCCATTATGCAAATTGGTTGGTATTTGTATAATGTCTCATGACTGGGATATGCAAATGAGCAGTATAATTTATCCATCTCGTGTCTGCCTGCAGCCTTTCCTGTATAAAGGTTTCCTCAGCAAACAGCAAAGAAAGTTGGACAAGCCCCCCTCTCCCTCCCGCCAGCCGCCCGGCTGTCTTGGCCTCCTGGGCAACCGGCCTGCCATTCAGCCTCCCCAGCCCCCAAGAGGCTCTGCTTTCCAAAGCCCCTGTGGCCCAGGGAGCCCCGCCTGAGTGAGCCGCCCAGGCTGTCCGGCACAGCAACAGGGGTGGGGGGGGGGCAGCTCCTCCTCCTCCTCGGAGGAGTTTAGCGCCTCCCTTGCTGTGTCTCTAGACCCTGCTGGGATGGAAATCTCTCCACGAAGACTCGCTAGAAGAGGTGCCATTGGCTGCCCGTCCTCCGTGCTGCCGAGGGGTGTTTTGGCTCTGAAGGCTGGCCAGAGCCTCGCTGTGGGGGTGTCCTCGTGGCCTCTGCCTGGGCTGAGAACAAGGCCACCTGGATTCTCCAGTCTGCAGTGCGAGGGCTTGTGGGTGGGTTCTGCCCTTTGATAGCTGTGGCCACTCTCTGACTGTGCTGTCCTTCCCAGGGGAGCGTCACCTGTTCAGACTGGGCCTGGAAGACCCCAACTCAAATCCCCATCGCACCACCAAAGTTCACTGGACGATCCTGGTCCAGTCACAGACTCTCAGCCTAGCCTACCTCACAGGTTTGTTGTGAGGATAAAATGGAAGCAAGAGGAACCATGGAAGAACCTCCTTGGGTCTCCATGACCAATGAAACACGACTCCTTCTGAGGTCCAGGAGAGCCAGACTTTCGTGCGTCTTCCTGCCGAGGCCTTGGCTGACCTTCCACGTGGCTCAGGTTGTTGTCTTCCAAAGGGTTAAATATATCCATCCCCGCTGCTCTTAGGTGCTGCTTCTATTTTGCAATTTTATCAACTGTGATTATTCATACCTTTTTTAATAGTGGAGGTTTTTGGGTGGCTGTGCTTAATTTCTGGTGGGGTTTTAGTCTTGGCTGCTGCTTTTATTTGTTATGAATATTGTCAGTTTCTTTGCTGCCGGTGAAATCCTTTGTGGAGGGGTTGTGAGCTGAACGGAGGGCTTTTGCTGATGTCTGGAATGTGAACCTCACAAACATTCTTACTGCCTTTGTCATTCAATCAGGAAAGAAACCTCCAAGAAGACTACGGACAATAATTGATGCATAACATGTACAGACAGACTTATTTTGCACTACTATTCATTTTCATGCTTGAGTCCAAACTGAACATTAGCTGAGCTGTACATTTGAAAGGCTTATTTCTTTTCTCTGATAATTATTTGCTGAAAGAGATGGGAATGGCTGTTTAAAAGAGCAGGTGGGAGGTTTACAGTTTGAACCAGGAGAAGTCCAGCCGGGCACCAGAACAAGGAAGAGTCTCTTGTAAAGCCTCGCCACATTTTCCTGAAGCTTGAAGTAGAACCTCTCTTCAAGACCTCTCTTCGGTTTGCAGGAAGCCCTTCGGGTATCGCTGAGCAGCACTTCAGAGGAACGGTCCTCTCAAGGCCACCTTTCTGTCCACAGGGAGCTGAAAAGCTCTGCAGCTACCCCAAGTCACTGCCCTTCACTCTGTAGCCCTTCCTTTCTTGGCATTTATGATGCCACCACCCAGTTGTAAGAGCCGCTCTCTCACGGGAGGATTCGCACTCCCATTACCCACTTTCACACTCACTTTTAGGAATGAAAAGATTCACACACACACACTACTCATCCTTTGGTGAACGTGCATAGTAGAGGGGTACAAAAATCAGACTCCCAATGTTCAAACTAGAAAGATGTGAATTAAAAAAGAAAAGCACATACATAAATTCTCTGTGCAGCAGAACTGAGCAAAGGTTTAAACACAAGTGAATAAGTGCAGGTCCCTCCAACTCCTGCATAACGTTGCCTCCAACAGAGCAGCCACCATCCCACATTTTGTGGGCAGCCACGTTCTCCATCTCCCCCAGCCAAGAGGGGGGCATGCCTGCTGCACGCTGAGTTCCCCTCGTCAAACACACATTAAACACAAGTGTTTATATATAACTCCAACCTTTGTAATTACTGGATCATTTCTCAGCCTGCAGGGTGATCTCGCTCGGCCACTGCTGAGCCTTCGCTCGCCCCGGCGTGTCTGGAGGGACGGGAAAGGCTCTCCTCTCTGCCCTCTTGCTTTCTGAATGGCACGAAGAGCAGCAGTGAGTCTGCCTGGAGGAGGGCGCGCCTGTCACGGAGCAAGGGGAGTCAAGTCCCCGCCACATCTCCTGCCGTGGGCTGCTCACTTTTCCCCAGGGTGGCTGCCGTGGGGGTGGGGGTGGTCGCGGCTCCACGGTCTCTCCTCTGGGGCCAGCTTTCTCTCCTCCTGGCTACTGCCCAGGGGCTGACGTGGGGCTGCTGGGGAGGGGCCCTTAATTTCATCCCTGGCCGGAGGGCCACAGCTCAGAGAGGCTTGCGGCTGACCTGGACTCCGGTCCCTCCTTGCGGCAGCCACCCTAGAGAAGGTAGGCGCCACCTGTTAACCACCTGCCTGCAGCCAGTGTGGCCTAGTGGTTAACTGCACCAGTCTGGAGAACAGGGTTTGATTCCCCATTCCTCCACATGACACCTGCTGGGAGCCACAGTTCTGTTTGCGCTCTTTCAGCCCCGCCTTCCTCACACGGTGGCTGTGATGGAGAGGGGGAAGGGAAGGCAGTTGTGAGCAGGCTGGAGGCTCCTCAAAGGTAGAGAAGTTCTTCGTGTTCTTCAGGTCTTTGGCCTTGCTGACTTGGGGCCGCACTGCGGAGGAGCCGTGCCTAGAAGAAGGGAGCCACAACTGGCACGGAAGGAGCCGACATGCAAGACTTGATTCGAAGGGGAAACAGACGTGGTGAGCATATTGGAAGCCTGATGGAACGAAGCAGAGAGATGCAGTTATCCCAGGAACGACACAAAGCTAATGCCGGAGGAAGTTTGCACCAGGAGGGCGACATGGAAAAGGATCACCCTTCCCTCCCCTGGGCGAGGGTTGAGGAGTCAGGCGCAGGGAACTCTGGTGAAGAGGCCTCATCTTTTCCTTCCCTCTGGATGTCGGTCACACAAGAGCCAGATCAGTCTCACTGTCCTCCAATGACCCCAGCAGGATCACAGTGATATTCCTTGTTGGCGTTGCCCTGGCAGAGCAGAGGAAATGGGGGCCTTGGCCTCCACATGGCACCCACGGTTGCCCTCGGAGCACTGGGCCCCTGAGAGAGAGAGAGCGAAGGTTCCTGCCAGAGGGTGCCATTGTGGTCCACTCATTTTCTGCACCTGTCATCCTGTGGCTATTAGGGTGGCAGCCTGGGCATTCCTTGTGCACGCTGGCAGGAGCACTCTGCAAAGACCCACCTTTTCCTCTGCCAGACAGAATATCTACAGATGGCTCCCGGTGGCTGTTGGGTGGCCGTCCTGGCCCAGCTGGCTGCAGGACAGCGTTTGACACCTCACTCGGCTCACCCTCTTCCCTCCCCTTTAAGAGCAGCTCCCTGCCGTGCCCATGCCGCTCTTTAAGTGCCTCTGCCCTGGGCTTATCCTGGGGCAGGTTAATGCTTGCTTTAGGGTTAGCCTGAGGGTTAGAGCTCCCAGTGGGCAGAGCAGAGTTCTGCCAAGAGTGTGTGTGTGCGTGCGTGTGCACACTGTGGAAATGGGGGGAAGAGAGCGGCAGCCAGCCAGGCTGGTAACGCCAACATCTTCATGGGAAGCCTGCCCTTTGGGGGCTGGGGCCCTTCTGGTGTCTGCATTTACACCAGTAGTCAGTTCTCCCCGTACAGAACTTGGGGCCAGCTGCCCATCCCACCCAGCTGCATATTTCTGTGGCATTTTTGGAGCAAGTGAATTCTTTTCTTTTTCTCATGAGGTGTGGCTGCAGCAGCCTCTGGCTGGTGTCTCTTGTTGGCCCAGCAGCGCAGCACAAGACCTCTTTTAGAACAGAAATGCAAAATCCCCCCAGAGAGTTCCTTTCAGAGGAGGCATTTCTGCACCCGGCAGACTTCACAGGTGGTTGTGAGGAGAAAATGGAGAAGAGGATAATGTTGCAAGCCATCTTGGGTGCCCGTGAGGGAGTCGAGCCGGCCCAAGTCCTGCTGTGGGGTGGGTGGGCCTTTCCTCTTGGGCTTTGCCTACAGGAAAGGAGAGAGAGCATGAAGACCGGGGGAAGAGAGGCAGCATCTGCCGTGGGAAAAGGAGACCCCGGCTGCTTCCTCTGTGAAGCTGCTGCTGCATGTGCGGCTGGGCTGGCTGAGCAGAAGCCACGGGGGGTCAGACGCTCCAGCTCCCCTTTCGGAAGTTTCTTTCCAAGGGGCAGCAGGTCTGTGGGCAGCTTGCAGTGCCACCCTCGAGCATTGGGCACCCACAAGGGCCTCCGTCCGGCTGGCACGTCCCTCTCAGTCCTCCTGGGACTGTTGAACCTGCTCAGAGCACTTCCAAGGTCTCTTGGTTTGCTCCTTTGATTAGAAAATTTTAATGCTGCTGCTCCAAGCCTCTGCTCAGGACAACTTACAAAATAAATGTAATAAAAGCAAACTATTAAAAGATAGCAAAGTCCAGCATTAAAATGCCCCAGCCCAGCACTGTTACTACTTCCACTTGCCTTCTACGACTGTGCTACCAAAGGTGGAAATGCCCCCCCCCTTTCCACAGCACAATCCCAGACAGGCTGCAGCCAGAGCCTTTGTGTCCAGGAGGGCAGGGGCCCTTCTGCAGATGCCCAGGGCCAAAACTGCAGGTCCAGGCATGAAAAGGCGCACGTTGTAGCCGTGGCCATGGAGTCTTCCCCTTTGTCAACGGGCAGATGTGGGCAGGTGTGCGTGTGGCTGCAGATCAGGAGGAGGAGGAGAAGTACATTTGCCGTTTCGCCTGTTCAGCCGCTCTCTCAGGACTGCAAAGTGCCTGCTGGCAATCCCAGGAATTCTGCTTCTGGTTGAATCTCAGTGGGCTGAGCAGGCTTCAAAAGGCTCCCATATCTGATCCCTTGAGACAGACCCGTGGCCAAGCCAGGCCTCCAAACAAAGCAAGTGTGGTTTGCCAGCTGCAGTGGGTGAGCTGCGGCCCTCTTGGGGGCCACTGAAGCCACACAGAGAGAAGTCACAGAATCACAGAATTGAAAGAGACCACCAGGGCCATCAAGTCCAACTCCCTGCCAGGCAGGTATGTGCAGTCAAAGAACTCCCACCAGGTGGCCGTCCATCCTCGACAAGAAAGCGTGAGCAGAGTCAGCTGACCTCCGTGGCCTCACAAGGGGACGCTCCGGCAGAGGGAGAGGAGGAAGCACGCTGAACGTCCCTTGTTCGGATGTGCTCCACTCATTCGGCAGCCGGCACCTCCTTTTTGCACCCACGGTCTGCTTATGCAGCCAAGGATATTTTGCTTTTTTTCTGAACACTTAACAAGATGGTAAGATAAGGGGGGAGACGACTCCCCAAGGGAGAGGCTGGAGGCCTGTCTTGGCCCTGTGCTGAGGTGGCACAGCAAGGGCAGAAGGGTCTGGAGTCCAGCTTGGCTTGGCAAGTGGGCCTGTCACTCCTGGCCTTGGGGGTGGCAACAGGAATGAGCCCTGGGTGTGCTGGTGGCATGAAGCCAAAGGCTCAACTGGCTGACATCCAGCAGCTTGAGCCCCGGAACAGCTGAGTGAACCTCACGTCCGCTGTGGTGTGGGTTGAGGCGCCTGCGTAGCCCTTTTTGCCAACTGGGAACCGCCTCCTCGAGACATCTTGGTCCTGCCTCCGTGACCACGTGTGTGGTTTCTAGCTGCCACAGACATTTGCCACTGCCGGGCAGGATCCTGCCATAGCTCTGTGGAGAGTCTGCGGCGGGGGGAGCTGCCTCCCCATTCTGGGAGGACTGGACGAGCCGTCGGGGCGAGCTGTGGGGAGTCAGGCCAGAACCTTTGAGCTCTGCAGAGCCCCTCTTCCTTCCCCACCCCGGCAGCAAAGGATGAGCCCGTTCGTGGCAGAACCTGGGGGATGTGGGGCAGAATTGTGGCTTTGAAGAAGGAAGGGGGGGGCATGAGAGCTGCCTCTGTCCTTGGTCCTGTAGCCCCCATTGCAAGGCTGAGTCCGTTTCACTCTGTTCCTCTTCTGGGTTAGGCCCCTGTGTTCCTCCTCTGTACTAGGGTACAACCTCCCCCCACACACGAACATGCACGTGCATAGAGTGAAGAACTCAGACTTGGCCTGCCAAGACCCATATCCACCATGTGCCGGACTTCCTGCTTTGCAGGCTCTGGAGAAGGAAATTAACATTTAGGAGCTGCAAGAGACCGTGTGTGCGTGCGTGCGCTATGCCCAGCCCCAGTTGTCATGAGCAACTTGTCTTGTGGGTGTCTGTTGCAAAGGAGGCCTCCACAGGGACAATTGAGGAGGCATGACAGGGGGCCCGAGGCTGACCTGAGCACTCCTTCCATTGAACTGTGGTGAGAGCAGCTCACGGGGGTGGAGTGTGGTCCCAGAGTGGCCGTAACAAGCAGGAGATTTCGTAAACCGCTGGTTGAAGAGCCTGCCTGGTGCGCCTGCTGCTCTCTTGGTGCACTGACTCTCAGCCTCATCACACCACCCCGGGGGTGGGGCGGGGGCTGATCTCTGGGGCACGGGGGAGCCTGATGCTGGGCTCTGAGGACTTCCCTCGGGCAGATCTTTCTGGTGCTCAGCAGCTCCAAGCACACTCACCTCCGCACTCACCCGGCGGACGTCAGTTGGCCTGCCCTCCAGTTCCCAGTCCTGGCTCTTTGACCAAAGGGATGGTCATGCTTTTGTAGCCAAAGGCCCCAGGATCTCTTTGTGGGAGGGCGGTTGGGGCAGGGTCTCTTGGGGTCCCCAGAGTCTCTTGGGGCAGGTGTACTTGCTGGGAGCTTTACTCAAGAGGAGACTTCCTCGGGTTCTCAGGTCTGGAGGAAAGCTGGATGAAGACAAAACTTGGCAGCACCCTGGAGGATGGACAGCTCAGTTTCCACCCACCCACCCACCCCACACACACACCCGCGTCCCCGAGAAGGGGGCAGGGCTGAGTTAGGCTGGGGCCTCAGGACAATCTACACCTGAGGCTCCCCTCCCACACTCTGTTGCTGCTGCTGCCTTTGACTCCTGGCAGAGTACGAAACACACAGAGAAGCAGCAGACTCACTGATTCAATGTCTACAAGGGAACTACATTTCAGATGGGACAGCTGAGACACAGGGATAACTTGCAACCACCTCACTAGCCAAAGAAGGAGAGAGAGGGGGGAGGAGGAGGAAATGAGACCTGAGATTATCAGTCTGAGGACAGACAAGAGGTGACTCAGAAGGGCGGAAGGGTCTCTAATCTGACAGCCCCTAAGAACATAAGAATCTTCTTCTTCTTCTTCTTCTTCTTCTTCTTCTTCTTCTTCTTCTTCTTCTTCTTCTTCTTCTTCTTCTTCTTCTTCTTCTTCTTCTTCTTCTTCTTCTTCTTCTTCTTCTTCTTCTTCTTCTTCTTCTTCTTCTTCTTCTTCTTCTTCTTCTTCTTCTTCTCAGTTCCATTGCATGCTAGATAGTGTTTCTATTTCCAACACTGGCCAGGAAGATGGTTGAAGGGCACGCACAGCAAGAACCACAGGTAGGGTGGGAGAGAGGGAGAGCCTGCTGCTCTCTTGCTAGCCAGGAAGAGTATCTGCAACTAACCTCTGAGAAGAAGCAGCGATATTAGACCTGTGGGTATCAGACTGAGGACAGACAAGCGGTGACATGAAAGGGCGGGGGTGCCTACCCTTGCAGCCCTCCCCAGCTGACCACCCCCTGCAGGGTCTTCTTCTCAGTTCCTTTGGATGGTGGGCATCACTTCTTCCCACAGCCTTCTCCTTCCTGTGACGTATGGATAGGAATGGCCTTTGCCACTGCTGTGAAAGACCAGCTGCGTGGCACCTTTCTGCCAAGAATGGGCCAGTGTTTTTGGCTGCCTTCTTTCCAACTATATGCTGCCCTTTTTGAGAGATGACAAACTTTGACACTTCTTATTTCTGCTGGGTTCTGCCTGGGATTGTGAACGAAATATTAGCTCTCTCCAGAATCAAGTTTCCAAAGTTGGGGGTGTGGTGAGAGATAGAGACCCCAAGGTTGGCAATACTCATGCTCTGGCGCCTCCTCTGTTTCACAGGCAGTGTGGTCCTTTCCCTCTTCACACTTCCCTGGAAAAGGACAGCATTGGCAAGTGCTGAGTCTGGCCCTTCACTGAGCTGCACACATGCATATGCCCCACCTACCTGTACCCCTGGAAAGCCAGGGCTGTGCTCCCAATGGTTGGTGATTATCTACCCAGTCTTGGAGGAACTACCTGGCAGTGGAGTCTTGGTATCTACTCCCCACCCCCATGCATAATTTTATTACCTGCTGCCACAGCAGCCACAGCCACCTTTCCTCTACAATAAAAAGACACCAACTCCATCCCTCAAAGGGAAAAGGGGCTCCAACACACACACACACACCCAATCATCTTGTTTGTACTTCTCTGCAGTATTTTCCCCACTTCTATAACATCCTTTTTGAGCTACAGCAACCAGAACTGCACAGAGTATTCCAAAGGAGGCCACCCCATATGTCTACCCCAGGGTGTGACAGTGTTTACAGCTGCCACACATCAAGAAGACATTTTCCTTGCGCTTCCCACTCCAGCCGCAAGCTCCGCCTCCCACTTCCAGCCTGTCCCGACTCCGTCAGCATAGATGTCACGTTGGAACGTTTTGTTCTCATGTGCATCCATCGTCTTCCACATACAAACAGAAATTTATGTGCCACGATGCTGCCTCCCACTCACCCAATTTGGAGAAATTCTCCTACAGCTCTTCACAGTTCACATTGATATGCTGCATCCTAAATATTTTGACGTCATCTGCAAACTTGGTCACTACACTGTTCATACTCAATTCCCAATCATAGAGTTGGAAGAGACCACAAGAGCGATCAAGTCCAACCCCCTGCAGTGACGGGACACCCAATCAAAGCACTCCTGACAGATGGCCATCCAGCCTCTGTTTAAAAACCTCCAAAGAAGGAGACCCCACCACTCTCCGAGGCAGGGAATTCCACTGTCACACAGCCCTGATGGTCAGGAAATTCTTCCTAATATTTAGGTGGAATCTCGTTCCTGTACCTTGAATCCATGACTCCTCGTCCTAGTCTCTGGATCAGCAGAAAACAAGCTTGCTCCCTCTTCAACACAACATCCTGTCAAATATTTAAACATTGCTATCATGTCACCCCATAACCTTCAGATATCTTCTCATAGGATATGCATTCCAGACCTTTTAGCACTTTGGTTGCCCTCCTCTGGACCCATTCTATCTTTTTAATGCCTTTCTTGGTTGTGGTGCCCAAAACTGGACACAGTATTCCAGGTGAGGTCTGATCAATGCAGAATAGAGACATGCTATTACGTCCCACAATCTAGACACAATTCTGGGCTGATGCAGCCCAGAATCGCATTGGCTTTCTTGGCTGCTGCATCACACTGCTGACTCATGTTCAGTTTGTGGTCTACTAAGACTCCAGTTCCCTGTCTCATGCACTATTGCCAAGCCAGGTGTCCCCCATCCTCTATCTGAGCATTTCAGTTCTAGTACCTTAACATTTATCTCAGTTGAGATTCATTGGCCCAGCTCTCTAATCTGTCCAGATCCTTTTGAATTCTGACCCTTTTCTCTGAGGTATTAGCTACCCCTCCTAATTGGGTGTCATCTGCAAATTTGATTAGCATGCCCTCTATTCCGTCATCCAAGTCACAAATAAAAATATTGAATAGCACTTGGCACAGAACAGAACCCTGTGGCACCCCACTAGTCACTTCTCTCCAGGATGAAGAGGAGCACTCCTTGTGTTTGGCCAGACAACCAATTACAAATCCACCTAACAGATCCTCTGAAGATGCTGCCAGCCACAGATGCAGGCAAAACGTCAGGAGAGAATGCTGCTAGAACACGGCCACACAGCCCGGAAACCACACAGCACCCCAGCGATTCCGGCCGTGAGAGCACTCGACCATATAGAGGAGAGCAATGCCTGGTGTGGAGGATTTTGCCTGCCTGCCTCCTTCAGGGACACCCACTTGAGGCTCTGAGAGCCAAACCCCAGACCTCCCGGTGGTGTCTGAGAGCCCCGTTTTCTGTTATCTGCTTCTGAGTTTGCCATGGTGAAGCAGGAGCAGCAGGTGGTACTTTCTGGAGGGCGGATCCCAACCATTCTGTGGCTTGTGAGAACCCACAAATGTCGGGTGGCAGCGCCTGTGTGCTGTTCTCCCCACAGAATTCCTGGGAGAAGGAGGTGTCAGAATCTGTGTGTGTCAATCCCCCCTTTTCATGGAGCACTCAGTGCCACAAGATGGGATCTTTGAAGGAACAAAGGCATTTTTGAGGGATCTGTAATAGACACGGTTAATGCCTCCTGTCCCTCATTACCTGCTGTCTGATCCTGTCCCTTTGCCAGACAGACACTGCAGGATGAGTCACTTCTAATGTCTGATAATCAAGGTGAATTTTCAAAAAGCAACCATTTTGGAATTATGCTATAGACTTCAAGCGGGAGGGTGGGGGTGGGGGGGCCTGCAAGCCCACCATGTGAAGGCTGAGGGAGCCCCCTGCTGTCCACCGCAAGAGTGGCGGCCCTGACCCTGTGTGCCTCTAGGTAGGCCTTGTGTGCCATCGCCCCGCTGCCGCCGCCACCGCCTCCGGTGTGCGAGGAGGGGGCTCTCCGGAAGGGCTGGATCCTGCCGTAATGACTGGGAGGAAGCTCCTCTCTCCCACACTGATTCTTGCACTTGTTACCCACAATAAAATAAAAGAAGCATAATTTTTATTTTATATTATTCCCTGTTTATTTTAGTCATAAAATGTTTAGATAGTTTTTTTAAGCCTCCATCATGTATGTGAGAGTTGAAGGCATCCAGGCCTGACTCAGGGAGCTGCACCCTCTGCTTCAATGCTCCCACGATTTAACACAGAAAGAGACTCATGAGCCATCACGAAGGGTGCCGGTCTTGCGACTGTCTTGATCAATTAAGAGTCCGAGGAGGGAGCCTCAGGCTAGTGATGAAGTCACCACAGCAAGGAAACACCTCTGACCCGCCTTCGGATCGCCTTCAGCAAATGAAAATAAGGACTCCTTTCTATTTGCCCGCCTCCCATTCACTTTGAATTTCCCCCCTATAAATTGTTTTACATGTGCTTTTTGCGGGGCGTTCGTTTTAGTAGTGTTCCTGCATTTAAGATTCTTGTGTCTGTCCTAATTTCCACTGAGAAAACCCCTCTTCTTGCTGGGCCGGGTTTCGCTGCCACCCGGTTGATGCTGTTTCGGTTCAGCAGGTAACACACTCCAGGTGGGGTGTAGTCGACCCACGCGGTCAGCGTAAGAACGAGACGAGACGCGGAGATAACATCTGGTGGAGATCGCCAGCAGCTGGAGTATCCGGAGGTCCAGAAACTTAGCGAAGTCTCCGCCCGGCCGGTTCCTGGCACCTTTTATTGTTATCCCCGCTTGGGGGGCTGTAGTGAGGGAGATAACCCGTAAGTTCCGGAGAGCTGGAGGTCGGGAGATCATCATGTGATGCATGATCTCATCTGGCTACGTATGCGGCGGAGAGTGTGAGCCGACGCTGTTTGAGCCTAATCCTCACCTGGGGCAAGACCATTGTCCCTGCCGCAGATTGAGCCGTGCACAGCTCCACATGACCCGCGGATTCCATGTGGATGAGGGAGTGGGGTGCGATGCGAATCGCAAGGTCAAGCAGGTCCGCTATTCCCTAACGTTTTACCACGGCACTGCTGCTGGTCGCAGTGCACTAGCTACATCTCCTCCTTCTTTTACATTTTTTTTGGTGGTAGGAAAACGGGGGTCAAAACATCACTAAGGGCTTACTTAAAGGACGCTTGTCTCCTCCGGGCCATTGCTTATCAAGTTGACCTGCTGCTTGTGTAACATTAGAACCTGGTTGCGCGGGTAAGGGAAATTCGAGGGGCTTCTTACACACGCTACAGGCAATATTAGACACGCATTGAACTAAACAAGATCCCGGCTAATAAGGCACACAATTAAACCAATGCAGGAGCTGTACACAGTTAGCACTTCAACCATCCTCCCCGCAGCCAGCTCCAGAGGGCTGACCACCAATGGGGCGTTACATCATACTTTCGCTAGATTAGGATACAACTTTGCAGCCTCACGCACTTTCATGTGAATCAACCGGGAATTATCAGAAAGATTAAAACAACACATATTATGTGCCACTTCACAACCTTGCAGTGGTGTAACAACAACAAGTAATCAATAGCTGCACGATTGTTCAGGGTCGCTTGACGAAAATTCTCGCCGCTCTGAGGCCAGGGCATCCAGTATAGAGCTTAGGAGGTATTGATGGACTTCTCGCATGGGCACAGGCCAGCCTCGCCAATAAAGGCCTTTAGTGACATTGTAGGGAAGCGAACCGGGACTCCCACTCAGGGAAGCTGGCGGAGACTAACTCCTCGCTTCGAGAGGGTTTACCGCTTAATCGCCGCCCGGCTACAGGAGGCTCAGCAGAGCGATGGGCGGCGGGCGCCCGGCTGCCCCGGTGGGCTTAATTGAGGCAGCAAAGAGCTCCGCAGGGAGTCGGAAGCTGGAATGTAGTTAACGCCCTCCCCAGGTCCAGAACCAGCCCCTGGGGAGCAGGATGCTCCGAACACGGGGAAATGTCCTCCATGTGTGAAGTTCCTCCAACTCGGCCGGTTTCTAATGCCGACCGGGCCCGGTCGGTGCTCTTCGCTCGGGTTGGGCGCCGGTGATGCGGGCTTAGGTGTTGTTAGGACTCCGTGGTTAGCGACAGCTCTTGTGACAAGGGAGAGAGCTGCCAGCCGGGAGGGTTTAACGACGGATACCTCGGTCGGCGCCTTCTCATAGGGAGGCTCCTGATGGATGAGGCATTCATGAAGGGGCTCGTGCCCAGACTCCCCAGGAAGTCTCCTCGGGTGCTTTGCAGACGGGGAGGCAGGTACAGGAGCTTAGCAGGCTCCCCGACTCCTAGGTACTGGCCCAGGTGGCAGAAAAGATGAGACGCTGGCAGCGGCAGCAAAACTGCTCCCCAGATGCTGGTCTTTGGCAGCTCACCAGGGGTGGGCCGACGCCATCAGCAGGAGGCAGCAGAGCAGGCAAAGGGATGGTGGTCGCTGAGCGGCGGTGATGATCGCAGCGAGAGCTGCACAGAGGTTCTCGGGTGTCTCGGGTGGTTCTTGGCTGGCGCAGCAGCCAGGCTTAGGCTCGGCTGGTGGTCAGCCTCTTGACGCCTCCCCCAGGTGCATTCGCCTGGCCTGGGCGCGGGCTTAATGGGCGTTCCTCGTTGGGATCGCCGGGCTGGATCCTCTAGAGAGATGCATGCCCATCTCCGGGATGGGGTTGGTTTCCCGGCGCCATTCTCCCATGGGTTGGCCTGTCGCCACGGCTTAATCGGAGTCCAACGGAACCTGTAGGGAAGAGGGACTGGAAACACACACCCTTTCCCCAGGTTACTAATGGGTCGGTCCCGCCTACAGGCTCAGTTCTGTAGCTGATGGCGGAGATTGGGATCGAAGTTAGTGCTTTGATTTCTAAATATGGAAGGAAGAAGGCGCCTGCTTTGCAGCCTGTGAAGGTTGCTTTTGAATCCTTTTCCTGGGGGTCAGCCTACACCCTTTCTTCTTTTAGTTGTTTGACAGGGTAGCGTTAGGAGGTGGCTAACTCTGGTGGTGGGAATTTACCGGTGGTTTTCATCGAAAAGCTTTTTCGCCGGTGTCCGTTCGAAAATGGTAAACGCGAAGCGTTCCGTAGCTCGTGGCGGCGTACGGGTCCTGGGGATACGGCTGCATGCTTAATCAGCAACACAAAGGTGCTTTGAAGCACCTTTTGGGCATGGTGCATCCCAGGTATTGCGCAACCGGCAATTAGGAGGCAAATTCTACGCACAATAATAAAGGAAAAAGGAAAGGCGCTGCGCTTTCGGTAAAGTGAGTTGCACTCGCCCGCGGATCTGCGTCGCGTAATGCAGGCAGCCGATGGTGCTAAAGCGTCTGGGTATTCAATGAGTCCCTGGAAGTATCGCGAGACCGCTTCCTTAAGCGCTGCTTCTGCCCGAAAGCGTCAAACACTACCCACCCCAAACCCGGAGAGGACCAGTTTGCCCCAAAACCCCCAGTGGGTATTGAAAGGCGTACAATATGCAGTCCTTTAAACGTAGCCCTGTCCCACGAAAGTGCCACGTAATACTGTGGATTCGCCCGAGATTTTAATCCAGGGAGGGCCAGCCAGCCAATTGGCTCCTCCCGCTTTACTGGTCGTAAAACATGAAGCGAAAAGAGGAGGGGAGAGGGAAACAGATTTCTGGGCGAAATTAGAAAATAATTCTCCGAGGGCAAGATTGGGGATCAATCCACCTGTGACTCTGCTCTACCCGTCCCCAAGTTAAACCAGAGTCGCTTTTGACCTGACTCATGAGGTCCCTTCCCCAGAGATTGATACGGATGTCCAAAATGATGGGCGTGGACTGTGAGCTGCCGCCGAAGTCCTGGGCTGTTGACCGTGGAGCCGGGCGGATGTCTCGCCTCGCTGGTTTGTCTCCCCACCCCCCCCAGATGTGCGCGGTTAAGTTCCTCGGGTCGCCACTGGTCGGCCACTTCGCCGTTCTGATGACAGTAACATCAGCTCGGTGTCCACCACAGGCCCTGAACTTTACATCCTTCTATGGCTTAGCTCCAGATATGGACGGAGCTCCCTTCCGATATGCCTCCACCGGGCGATTTGGTGGTGTAGGCGTTTCGCACCATGTTGGCTGCTGGGGCTCGTAGAAGCCTTTATTGGGTCGGCAGCTGGCAGCGATGTGGGCAAGAGAATCAGCTGAGCCGCTATTGCCCGCTCGGCAGCTCCTGTGGGATGTTTGTCCAGACCTGAGGATGGATAGTCCTTTGGTGCTGGAGTCGCATCACCGGGATGATGAACAGTCCCTGTTCAGCGGCAGAGTGCCTTTGGCAGCACTAGCCCACTATCCCGTAGGGATGTGGCTCACATACCGGGTTGGGGTGACAAGAACCCTCGTGGGGAACTTAAAAGGAGATGGGCTGGGTGCATGCAGCCAGATGCCACTTCAGAGGGGTGGTTTTGGTAGGGCCTTACGCTTGGGTCTGCTTCTAGTACCTCCTCCTTCTTGGTCCTGGGTTGGGTATAATCGCCCGGCTGGAGCTTCCGACGGGCAGTCGCTTTCTCCAATGGAAGCCCTTCTGGCAACGCGTGGGCAATCGGTTTTTCCAGGTGGCCTTCTTCCTCCTCCTGGGAAAGGACCCTCCTCCATCGGGTTGTAGGCCAGCCCCCACCGGCTGCCTTTACACTCCCTTCTGAAGTGTCCGGTCTTCGTCGCAGTTAAAGCAGCGTCATCCCTGGAGACTGTCTCCAATCGGGTGGAGAAAGTGCTGCGGGCGAGGAGGTTAGCTTTGGTGGGCGGAGCATCCGGTAAAGTCCTGGCAAGCCTTTCCAAGCATGTCGGCCAGTTCAGGATTTTGCCCAGGTCCGCGTGATCGCTCTGGCGGCACCGCGGAAGCCGCTTCTCTTTGGGCGGTGGCGGTACATGAGGAGCTCGCTTTGGGCCTCCTCGCTATCTACCTGCCTCTTTGGCAGCTTCCTGGAGCCTGTTCACCAAACCGGCATAGGGCTCTTTGGGGTTTTTGCCGGATGGAGCAGAAACTCTGGGTTGGCTGGCCGGGCATTGGGGACTTGGACAAATGCCTTATAAGCACCTTCAGAGGCGCACCGTGAAGGGTATCGCGCCCTGTGCGGTGACACAATCTGATCGCTGGGATTGGCAAAAGCATCGGGGCCGAAAGCTGAGCGGCGGGTGTAGGCGCCGCCAGAGGTGGTTGCCTGCCGAAGCATTGCTGGCGGAACTCACTTTCCCAGCATCTCACAAATTCGCTTAGGCCTCAGGAGCATGCGAAAAGGTGGTCTTCCAGTCATCTGGAACCAATAGGTGGTTCCTTTACGATGGCTATTTCCAGCATGCCTCTCAATGTGAAGTTAGTGACTTTACCGGCCCGCATTGCTTATGGCGGAGCTCGGTAAGGATGTTAGCAGTAGCTTAGGGCGGTATTCTCGACAACCCGCCGGATGAGACGCCTATCCTCCCCTCAGTATTCCGTGGAAGTGGATGGGGTAATAATGCAAGAATATCGGCGCGCTGCCTTCCGGGTCAGGGTTTCTTCTGCAGATCGTGGGCTAATACCGCCTCTGCGTAAGATTTTTTGAAACCCGCCAGCCATTATGCGGGCGCTGACGGAGGTGCAGTGGCTTCGAAAAAATGAAGGCGGAGCAGTAGGGTAGCGGCGTCGGAGAGTTTGGAATCTGGGTGGCTGGTTTATGGGGCCGAAGGTGAAGGAGTGATAGGCCCAATTTAGTGGATAGAGAAAATCTCGGGTTGAAACCTGAAGGTGAAAGATCGAAGTGAGGGCGGCCTAGTACAGCAGCAAGGGAGCCGAGAGGGTCTGTGAGGCTGATGGCGACAAAACATTGTCTCCATCGCCAGTAGCAGCTTACATCGGGCGCCGCTGCAGGGGCTCCAGCGTAAGAGTGCTCGATGTTTTCCTAAAGTCCTTAAGATTCAATGTCCCCCCTCTGGCAAATTCATGGACACTGAGCTTCAATCTCCTCAACCAATTTGGCGCAGCTCCCTTCTCTTACGGGGACTCCTGTCGCGATTGCTAACGCCAGAAGTTCGTCCAACGCAGCTTGTCATAAGCCCTGCTTTGCAAGCTCCCATACCACCGGGTGTTCCGGCTGGACTAGAGAGGTTCTAGGACGCGCAGTTCTTCTGGATGCGCCGATCCAGAGGACAGGGCGATGTTCAACGGGTGGTCCTCCTGGATGCCGCATCCAGCTTAGACTTCGGGTATCGCTGCCCTTCCCCAGGCTTAGCGACGGTGAGCAGGGTGGAGGTTCGAGGATTCCCGGTTTCGCAATTCAGCTGTGCAGTTGACCCACGCCGTCAGCGTGAAGAACGCAGACGCAGACGCCGGGAGATAACATTCTGGGTGGAGATCGCCAGCAGCTGGAGACCGGAGGTCCAGAATTCCTAGCGAAAGCGTCTCCCGCCTGCCGTTCCTGGCACCTTTTATTGTTATTATCCTATTGGGGCTGTAGGTGAGGGAGGGACCGGGGAGTTCCGGAGAGCTGGAGGCCGGAGATCATCATGTGATGCATGATCTCATCTGGCTACGTGCGGAGAGGAGCTGCATTGCCTGAGCGCCTAATCCTCACCTGGGGCAAGACCATTGTCCCCAAGCGCCTCGGTGATTGAGCCAGACAGCTCATGAATCTCGCGGGATCACGGGGATGAGGAGTGGGGGTGCGATGCGACCGGCAAGGCCGCAGGTCCGTTGGCGTCCCAACGTTCTACTACGGCACTGCTGGGTCGGCAGTGCACTACTACAGGGGGCACACAGCCACAGCAGGAAGGAATGCGAGGAGAAAGATGATCAGCCCATCACCTTGGAAAACAATCTGCCCGGGGTGGCTTTTAAGTTGTGAGCCTGAGCTCAGGTCAGAGGTGAGCGGAGGGGGCTGGAGCAGTGGTAGGGATTCAAATAATTTAACAACTGGTTCCGGTGGTGGGAATTCAAATAATTTAACAACTGATTGTTTACAAGCACCATTTTAACAACCGGTTCTGCCAAAGTGGTGCGAACCTGCTGAATCCCACCACTGGGCTAGAGGTCAGGGTCAGGGGTCAGCATCCAGGGAAGCCCTCGGCCTCCCCTATTGTTGGCCTCCAGAAGGAATTGTCTGGCCACTGAGGGTGATGGGCCCTCCCTTGCCTAATCCAGCAGGGCTCTTCCAACGTTCTTATGATGCCCAAATGCACAGGCTGCTAGTTTAAGCATTCACATTATCAGTGGCTGATGATTCTATGAGATCCTCGGCAATCCAAACATTACAGCTAAGTCTTGGAAGCCCCCCACCTCGGATTTCCAGGCTCTTTGGCTTCACTGCTCTGTCTTGCGGGGGTGCTGCTTTCTCCCCCGTCCACTTTTTAAACCAGTTTCCTCTCCCCAGAAGAGGCTCTGCTTGCCTGCTGCTGAACAGCTTCCCAGGGCTTTGGGGAAGAAGTTATTGCAAGCCTAATTCTGCCTCTGAAGCTGCGTAGCTGCCCTGTGTGCACAAATTAAAAAAGGTGTATGTTGAGAATATGTCGCGCTTCCCCACCCCTTCCTACTGTGTTGACATTAGGACTTCTGACTTCAGGAAGTCTCTGCAAGCCACAGTTTGTTTGATGTCCAAACCAAGCACTTGTGCAAACTACAGTTTGTTTCCTCCCTCCCAAACAGGACGCTGAGCCCTGGCTTCTGGCTCGGGATCCTGGCTTGGAAATGCACCCACACACTCGTCCTGTTACCTCACAACAAGTATCAAGGACTTTTCCAAGCCAGAAGTCCTCTTTCTCAGCAGAGCCTCACAGCGGATGCTGGAAGGAGGGAACTGAGGTTGGGGTCTGACATCAGCTGGTCTCCTGTTCTCAAAGGTGAGACTTTTCAGGGAAAAAGCTGACCCTTTTCTCTACAAGAGAGACTTGCATGACCTCGTGGCTTCCTACCAGTTTACCTGCAACAGAATTGGGGGAGGGGGTTATCTTCTAGGATTGCTCAGCCACCTGTGCTTCTTCTATGTGACGCTGGATTCCTTTCCAAACTGCACACACCTCTGTTGGGTTCTTGGGCTAAAGCCATTTGGCCCTGGCGACCTGAGAGGTTTTTTACTTTCTAACGAGTGGATGATTTTCTATTCATCTTCCTTCATGTGGCCTCGTTCTTTGAATGCCCCCTCCCACCTCACGCCCTCGGCTCCTGCCTGTGTTTCTCTCTAGCCGCTGAAGGAGTCTCCACACTACATCCCACCCACCCCCACCCTTCCTCCCGCTGCCCTCCCTGCTCCAGCAGTCTTGAAAGGGTTTGGCTGTTAGTTGTGTAGCTCTGGTGGTGGGTTCCTCCATTCCTTTTTCAGTGCCCTGCTGACACTTCTTCACCAGGCCTGCATCTAAGTACTCAGAGGTGGCTCAGACGTCTCTGTGGCAGGCTGGGAGTCACTGAACAGCGCTGCTGCTCCCTGAATTTGTACGCACTTGTGTGCATGCACGCACACACACAGCTGTCAGAGAGTTTTGACACCAGCAGTTCCAGGCCAGGCCACCTGGGCCATGCTGCGAAGGAGGGGCTCTTGTCTTTGGAAGCAGCAGGTAGGAAAGTGTCCCTCCCCCTGGGGCGCCACTGGGCAGGAGTTGTGGCCCTCTGGCTAGGCTAGGCAGGGTGTGTAATGCGGGGAGGCCTGCCTGGCGTGTCCTCAAGCACACGTGGGAGGGAGGCTGAGGTGGCAGCCACAGGTCCGGGACACGCAGTGGGCGGGCAGCTTCACCTCACCCCAAGCCACAGCAGTTAGCCCAACGCCAGGGCTGTCCTCACTTCCTCTTTTGCCGTGGGGCCAAGGCAGTCTTGGTGTGCCCAAAGAGTTGGCTTCAAGACTCATTTCCCAGTCCTGCCTCCTACTGACCTGTCGCAGTGGGTGTGCTTGAGGAAAGAAAGGCTTAGCAGTGCATCAGTGTCCTTCGTGCCTGCTTCCCACGGCTGTGAGGGGTGAGCAAGCTTAGCTTGCATGGTGGCCAGGTGCGTTTGGACTCTTGCGGCCCTCTGATCACCCACAGGTGACTCCCCACACAGCTTCTGGGTGCAAAGCATCCTTGACTGCACCGGGGCAGTTTCTCCCGCTGAGCGTGCCACTTGTGGCCCGTGGCACACACCTCTGACAGGTGCCCCCCTGGCCTCTGTGGCTTCCTCATTTCCCTGCTGTGTCCTAAAATGTGCACTCGACATTCTGCCCGACAAACACCCCTAATCTAATCTCCACATCTGCTTTCTAATTTTTCCAGTCAGGATAAAACAAATTGGCCGGCGTTAACTGTCTGCGCTGCGGCCTGGAGCTTTGAGCCGTGATTTACGAGCCCTGAGCAAGCGTTCTGCAACACATTTTTCTTAATTTATTTTTAATGAGTCTCTCAATTAATTTTCTTGGAAACATCTTAATGATGTTGGAGGCGGATGTTAATGAGGTTTGTGCTCATGCCTCATTTTGTATATTTGGAAGCGCTGAACAGGCTGGTTCGCTTTGCCTCTGCTTGGTGACGGGCCTTCTTGGCAGGGAGTGAGGAGACCCGGGCCCCCTTCTGTCTCTGGGTCTTGGAGGGCCCAATTCCAGGCCCTGGACCTCCTTCACCATTGGAGGCCCCCGAGAAGCACCAGGCGTGCAAGTTCCCTGGCCAGGGCGAGCCCCCAAATTGGTGAGCCGAGTGCGAGCCAAATTCCACCCCAGGCCTGAGGCAGAGCCCTCCGGTTTCCCTTTCGCTCCGGCATGGCAGCAGCAGGATGAGTCCAGCTGCTAAAAAGATCCTCCGCGCATCATTGCAGATTCCACCTGGTGTCCTTTTCCACGAAGAGCCACGAATGGGCCTGAGTTGGGATGTAGCTGTCTGAAGTCCACGCACATCCTGGCTCTGCCAGTGCCCCGAGAGACGCCAGGCGGCCAGCTAGGGAGCAGCTGCTGGTTGTTCACCTGAACACTTCAGGAGTCTGAGCAGAAAAGCCCAACTCATCCGCTTGCTGGCCAGGGAGGCTCACGTGTGTCTGGATTCAGGCCGAGGAGCAAGGCCAGCAGCAGGAGCTCCGCCAGGGGGGAAGGAAGGGGGGCGGCCTCCTGGCACTCACGGTGAGCAACAAGAACTGTGGAGAGGGTGCCCAGGCCAGATGGGGGCAGCACTGCCAACCAGGGGGGCTTCACAGGCTGAGGAGGAGGACTGCGAGACTCGCCTGCCCGCCCCCCTCTTGCTGGGAGCCACACAAAACTCCAGCATAACTAAAGTGGGGGTGGGGGTGGGGCTGAGTTGCCTGGTCTGTGGGGAGGAGGAGGAGCTCTGTGGGGCTGGACCTTCTCTTGTGTTGAGGAGGGGGCTCCAGCAGCCCTGACTTTTGGCCAGCTGTCGTTCTGTATGAGACCCTTGTAACTGAAGCTGTGTACATCTCGCCTCTGGTTTTTGATTGTTCCAACAGGCAGCCTTTCTCCCAGGATGGCGAAACCTGGTGGGACAGCCAAGAAGAGGGGCTGACTTGGGGAGGGGTGCCACTGAGCCCCCTAGCAGCTCCACCATCCATGGCTTTCGGCCCCAGTTCGGATGAAGCCAAGGCTCTCCAGCCTGGTGCCTTTAGACTGGGGAGGGAAGAAGGGAAGGAGAGAGGAAGCTGCTATTGATCGAGAGCTTTAGAAGGGAAAGGGCTCGCCTTGATTGTCTAAACACTATTGATCCTCCACTGGGCCTGCTGCTGGCCAGGAGGATGGAATTAAAACCTCACTGCCAACAACTTGTTCCTGGGAAGGCAACTAGTAAGAGCGCAAGCGCCGGAGGGCCCGTGGCCACCCAGCTCTTCTGCCTCAGCACAAGCACCACTTGGCCTGAGTTCCTTCTGGAGCAGCAGTGGCGTAGTGGTTAAGAGCAGGTGCACTCTAACCTGGAGGAACCGGGTTTGATTCCCCACTCTGCCACCTGAGCTGTGGAGGCTTACCTGGGGAATTCAGATTAGCCTGTGCACTCCCACACACACCAGCTGGGTGACCTTGGGCTAGTCACAGCTTCTCGGAGCTCTCTCAGCCCCACCTACCTCACAGGGTGTTTGTTGTGAGGGGGGAAGGGAAAGGAGATTGTAAGCCCCTTTGAGTCTCCTGCAGGAGAGAAAGGGGGGGATATAAATCCAAACTCCTCCTCCTCCTCCTCCTCCTCCTCCTCCTCCTCCTCCTCCTCCTCTTCTTCTTCTTCTTCTTCTTCTTCTTATTCTTCTTCTTCTTCTTCTTCTTCTTCTTCTTCTTCTTCTTCTTCTTCTTCTTCTTCTTCTTCTTCTTCTTCTTCTTCTTCTGTCGGCATCTGCTGGAGGATGTTTCCATCCCTGGGGCTTTGGAAGAGGCTGCTGCTGCTGCTGCTGCTCTTTCCTGCTGCCAGATTCAGGGAAGCTTTTTCTCTGCTGAATCCACCCTTGCTGGGTGTCGGAGGAGGGTTGGGCTGGCCTCGCTTTGGCTGCCTCCACCCAGCAGACTTGCTGGGCACTTCCCAGGGCCCCACGCCTCCCTCCCAGCATTAATGAACAGCTGGGCCAGTGAATGTCCACTGGGGAGCTTCCCCCAACCTCTGGCAGGGCTGTTGCACTCGGGGCACTTTCCCCAGAGCTCGACTCTCTTTCAGTTCTGCCGGAGTGGAGGCAGGATCGAGCAAGGTCATGTGGAACCAGTGCCAGGCTTCAGCAGCGGGCACAGGGGACGGCTGCCCTGCCGGAAGAGCAGGGGGGCCCTCTGGACTGGTGGGCTGCAGGGTTGCCTTCGCTGTAGCAGTCGCCTGGCCTTGCTGGAGGAGGGCAGGAAGGTTCCAAGTTCTAGGCATTATCTCTAGAATTCCCTTGGCCCACAGGTGAGTTCTCAAGCCAGGGCCTTCCCTTTGCCAGGTAGGGGTCCGAGACCACCCAGTCACCGTGACACTCTGGGCATGTCCGAAGGCTGTGGAGGAGGGTAGGGGCCAGATTCAGTCCTGTCTGGGAGTGGAGTTCCTCAGGCCAGCCCCCTCCTCGCCCCAAGGCACAGGGTGGAGGAAAGGCTTCCGCTGGGGGCTGTTTGGGGGGCGGGGCGGAAGCCTTGATGGAAGGAACGGCGGACTTTCCCCACACACGCCACACAGGCCAGCTGGGTGACCTTGGGCTAGTCACAGCTTCTCGGAGCTCTCTCAGCCCCACCTACCTCACAGGGTGTTTGTTGTGAGGGGGGAAGGGCAAGGAGATGGTCAGCCCCTTTGAGTCTCCTGCAGGAGAGAAAGGGGGATATAAATCCAAACTCTTCTTCTTCTTCTTCTTCTTCTTCTTCTTCTTGGCATGGACTATCCTTGGTTTTGCCTCTCAGGCTGACTTTGGTGGCTCTCGTGCTTTCTCCCAGGGAGCTGGTGGGGGCGGGGACGGGGCGGGTGGGGGCGGGGGCGGGGCGGGAGAGGGCGTTGGGTGGGTGTCCTTGGCTCTCGGCATGGCTGAGTCTGGAGGTCTGGCCGTTTCTGATGGAGCTCCAGATCTATAACAACAGGGGACTTGGCAGCAGATGTCTGCAGGAGAAGAGCCTCAGGAAGGCATGCCCTCCGCGGACCAATGAGCTGCCAGCTGTGCTGCCCTGCAGGGACCCGTAGAGCCCGGCCTTGTGGGGACACTGCCTTCCCCGCACCTCTTTCTGGCACCTGCAGCTCACCCAGAAGGCGCCAGAGGGGAGCAGCCTCAGGCGGGAGGCCTGCCCCTTCCATGACACACGGCAGAGGAGCCTGCAGGAGAGCGAGATGGTGGAGCAAACACGGGTCATCCAGACACTCCGGCACAAGAAGGGGGCCTCCCTCCTCCAGGTCAGAGCACTCCCAGGGCCCCCCCAGTCAGAAGAGGGCTGGCCCTGCCTGCCACGTGTCCCTATTGCGGGGGGGGGGGGGCGGTGGCCCTGTCACCCTGCGGTGAGATGCAGGCACGCCCTGATCCTGCTGGAGCTGGTTGGCCCCAGCCAGCGTTGTGGTGTTCTCCGCAGTGGGAGGGAGGGCCGTTGTCTGGTGCCCCCTTCCTGGCCGACCCCCTTGGCTGTGCTGCTTCCAGAGCCAGACTGGGCAGCTGTGCTCCCACCAGCAGACGGAACTGGCGCAGCCCCAAGGCAAGCACTGGCCCCTGCAGCAGGCGCTGGACCTCGACACGCGGTGCCCCCAGGACCGCCTCAGGCAGCTGCAGGGCCGGGAGTGGCCTGTGGGGAAACACGGCCCAGACCCAAACCTGCTGCACCAGTGCCAGCTTCTCCAGGACCAGGTGAGCCCAGAGGTTGGCAACCAGAGGGAGGGAGGGGGAGGGGCAGCCTCCCCCACTGAGTCTCCCCCCTCTGTGCCCCCAGCTCTCCTATTATGAGGAAGTGACCCAGCAGCAGGCGTTGAGGCTGACCCAACAGCAGGAGCGACTTGACCAGCTGGCGCATCGCGTGAGTGTGTGGGAGAGCAGCCGGCCTTCTGCAAGTGGGAGTGCCAGGCAGGCCTTGCTGGGCAGAGCTGCAGAGCCAGGGGCAGCGACGGGCAGAGGAGCTGGCCAGCCGGGCGTGGCCTCGGCGGGCAAAAGGGTGGGAGGGGGCAGCACAGGCTCAGTGGCTGGCTGTGACCTCCACTCTGAGCCACTCATTCCTTGCCCCAGGCCAAGGAGAAAGATGAGGCCACCTTGCAGCTGCAGGAGGAGCTGAAGTGCGGGTGCTGCCAGGCGGTCCGGGCAGAGGACTGCTTCGCCTGGTTGGCCCAGGAGCTGCGTGGCCCCCAGGAAGAGCTGGCCCAAGAGCAGCATCACGCCAGCCACTGCGAAGAGACCATCCAGGAGCTGCAGGAGCAGCTGGCAGCCAGCCACGCCAAGGTCCTTGCCCAGGGGGTGAGGCGGGGCAGGGCAGGGCGCACGCCCCCGGGCAGTCTCTGGGGAAACTGATGCACATGTGCTCACAGCTCCTGGACCAAGAGGAGGCCCTGGCAGCCTTGCAAAGGGACCTCGCTGCCTACAAGGCCACCCACGCCTACTCCAACAGCAGCTACGAGAGCCAGGTCCTCAGCGCAGACACCCTCAGGCAGGTACGCCCTGCTGGCCAGAGGGGTCGGGACGTGAAGGGGAGGGGAGGCGTTCCAGTGGCGGGTGGCTGACCTGGGCTTTGGGCCTCTCTTTGCAGAGGCTCCTGCAGATGGAAGGCGGAAGCGCAGAGCACCAGCGGCAGCAGCAGGAAGATCAGACCCAGGCTCTCGTCCAGGGTTTGAGGCAGGAGCTGGCCAGAGTCACCGAGCAGAAGCACAGCCTCAAGCAAGCTCTGGGCAAGTCACGGCAGCCCCCCTGGCCTTGGCTGAAGGCCCACAGCTGGCCCCACACCAGCTGCAGAGCTGAGGCAGACGGGGAGGGGGGCCAGGCACGCTTTCGCCCTGCATGAGATTCTGGCACCTTATTTCAGATATGGCCCGCCTGCAACTGGAGGACCCGAGGAGGCAGCAGCTGGAAGCAGCCGCCGAGTGGGAGAGGCGGCAGCTGGAGGATGCCGAGAGGCAGCAGTGGGTCCTGGAGGCAGAACTGCAGCAGAGCCAGCAGCTGTGTGCCCAGAAGGAGCAGGTGAGGCCGGGCGGGGGCACCTGCAAAGGAGGGGGGTCTGGGGTCTGCTGAACGCTCCTCCCTCCCTCCCGCAGGCTATCCAGAAGTGGAATGAGGCCCTCCGCAACTCCCCCCGGCTGGAGATGGTGCGTGCCCACAGTGACCCGCAGGAGAAGGGGAAGGAGGTGACCCAACAGCAAGTGGAGGCCCAGCAACTGGAGGCCAGCCTGCAGCAGAGCCAAAGGGAATGCGTTGTTTTGTGCATGGAGGCGCAGGCTTTGCAGCACCGCTTGCAGGAGAGTCGGGAGCAACAGCAGCGAGCGGGTGAGGCGGGCGAGAGAGAGGAGTGGGGCTGGGGGCAGCAGCTGGCCTTGCTGGAGTGCAGATGCCAAGAGAGGCTGCCTGCCTGGGCCTCAGCGGACCCCCCCCCCTCAGGGCGGCTAATGAACAAGAGAGGCTCCAAAGAGAGCCACGGGAGACAGGAAGTGGGCCCATCCCTTGGGCCTCCTGGCACTGCTCTGTGGCAGCAGCTGCAGCCCACCTGTCTGCCTACTGCAGCATCCCTGCCAGCCGCTGAGCAGGGGGCTGGCCTCGCACCAGTGGAGTCTTTGGGGCGGGGGGGGGGGGCATTATTTTCTGCTGGGTGTCTCCTAGCAAGAACTGCCAGCAGAGACATCACAGCTCCTGCAGGGCTGGCACCAAGATGCCTGGAAGCCCCACCCCCAGGGCAGTGCATTTCTTGGCAGCCTGAGACAGAGAAACCGAAGGCAGGATCTGGGAGCTGCTCAATTCACTGCTTGTGTCAGTTTCATGAGAAGCAGTTGAGAGAAGCAGCCGTGCAAGTAGGAAGAGGTTGGATTTTACCGGCCGTCTTTGGAAGGCTGAGCCTCTGCCTTATAATGGCTGCGTCTTAGAGAAGGTCCTCAGTGTTTTAGCCTGGGAAACACACAGAGAGTGCACAAAAATTGCATTGTAACTATTATTTAGATGATAATATAGGAGGTGGAAGAGTTTATGTTAAAATCTGTTCTTATCTGGATTTTATTCTAAATGTCAATAACTTAGCAGAAGGAAGTGATAATTCCTCCTGATTTCTGTACTCTGTATGTTGTTCTATAATATGATTCACTATTATTATTTTAATCTCAAATGTAATCACTTCAATAAAGTATTTTTAAAAAGGCACCAGTGGGGGGAGAGGGAGGAGCCTCAGTTCCCCCCCCCCCAAATGAAAAGATGAAAATAAATCCTCTTCATTAATCTGGAGCAGCAGCTGACTCCACCTGAAGGGAGTGCAGGTAGAAGGTGCGTGTGAGTGACTGCAGAGCTCTTTTCTGGAGGGGGCATCCTGGTCTGAGGCAGCACCAACCATGAGGGGCAGAGGCAAGGTGGACCGCCGTGGCCCAGACAGGGATGCCGCCTCCTGCTGCTTTCTGGACTGTTTGGAAGTGTGGCTCCCCACCCCACCCCACGCTGCCAATCAAAGAGCTATTCTCTATGGGGAATACGTGAAGCTTTTATTTTGGTGTCTTTTGTGATGGCTCCTTCTGCTCGGGCTTGCTGGGTCCGCGGAGGTTGGTCCCTGAAACAGACACTCTTGGTAGGTGGGGTTGATTCCTGCATCTCAGGTGAGGTGCGGTTCTCCTGTTTGGGCCGTTCATGGGGAGCCCGTCTGTGCTTGCTCTCTGCAAACTGTGGCTCTGTCTGTCTTCAGAGGCTCTAGCAGTGAGAGGCCCCTGTGGCTCCTTCTTCCTGACTAGTTGACTGGACACCTGACTAGTTGTCTCTTTCTAGCTGGCCTTTTTGACTGTAGCCCCCTAGCGGCACAAAAGCCATAAGCAAGTACAGCATGACGAGGCACCCTCCGTGCAAAAGGCACCAGGCTAAGAAGCGAGGGTGGGCAGCAGTTTGGGCTGCTCAAGGGAGTTAAATGGGAATGAGGAGTCATGGAAATGCCGCCACCCTCCCAAGCGTCAGAAGTAGCCCAGCCGCTTCCCTCCCCAACAGCCAGCCAGCAGCAGCTGCTGCTCCCCACAAGGGCCCAGCCGTGACTCAGCCCCCCTTCCCGCCCCCAGCCCAGGAACTGGCCCAGCAGAAAGAACTGGTGGCGCTTGCCCAGAGCAGCCTCCGCCATGCCCAGGAGGAGCTGAGCAAGTGGGTGGCTGAAGCCCTGCATCACGGGCAGGCTGGCCAACAGATGGAGGCTGAGCTCCGGGGCCTGGAGGACAGAGTGGCAGGGACTGAAGTGGAGCTGGAGCAGAACAGGTAGGGCTGGGCTGGGCTGAGCTGGTCAGGGGGTGGCTGGGAGGCCAGGTGGCTTTCGGCCCAGGGAAGGGGTGGGCCTGACCTTTCCCCTGCCTTTTCTCCCAGAGGCCTCTTGGAGGACCTTATGGAAGAGCTGGACCAGTCCCAGCAGCGGCTGCAGGCAGCTGTGTGCAAGGCTGAGCAGCACCAGCAGACAGCTGCCTGGCTGGAGCTAGAGAGCAGGGAAGAGGAGCTGCAGCAGCAGGTGAGAAAGCACTGCCTGCCCCCGGCAGGAGGGGGGACGACGAAGGGCCAGCAGTCTCCCCCCCCCCCCGGAAGAGGGCCCTTGAGCCTCCCATCTGCTCTCAGGTACGGCTGCTGGAATCCACCATAGAGATGCTGCGTGCAGAGCTGAGCCAGCAGAAGCAGCAGGAGGACTTGCAGAAGCAGCTGCTCTGGGCCAAGGAACGTGCAAGTGGGCTGGCGCAGGAGCGCAAGGCCCTGCAGCAGCAGCTCCAGAGCAGTGAGCACCAGGTGGGCTGCGGGGCTGGGAGGCTGTGTGGAGGGCAGGGGCCCCCCAGCCCCACGGAGTCTGACACACCCCTGTGTTTCCAGTGGCAGGAGGGGCAGCAGACCGTCCAGAGCCTGCAGTCGGTCATCGCAGAGTGGGAGGCGGAGAACCTCGTGCTGCAGGGGCAACTAAAGCAGCATGCAACTCGGCTGGAAGCAGCCCAGGGGGAACTGGAGCGCATGCAGCTGCAGCAGCAACAGCAGACGGCAGAGGCAAGTCACTCCTGCCCCGTGGCCCACCTCGTTCCTGGGTAGCCTCACCGCAGGCTGACCGTCCGTGTGGTCTCTCTCAGGCGCGGCAGCAGGAGGCAGCTCTGTCCCAGCTGCACACCGAGCTGACCACAGCCAAAGGCATTGTCCAGGACCTGAAGCGGCAGGTGGCCTCCTGCCAGGCCGGCCAGAGGGAAGCGCTGAGGCAGGTGAGGCCTGCGGCTGGCGCTGGGCCTCTTGGGCAGACAACCAGCCAGGCCACCTCACCGCAATCCCCCCCTCCTCCCCTGCTTCCTCGGCAGCTAGAAGAGAGAGGCCAGGAGGTCTCCCGCTTACAGGCCGACCTCCAGCTCAGCCGGCACAAGGAGGCCCGCCTGGAGGAAGAGCTGGCCGCCTGCCGCAAGCAGACCCAGCAGCTGCGGAGCCAGACCCAAGCCCTGCAGAGGCAGCGGGAGAAGGAGGTGAGCAGCCCCCACGGCGCCGTCTCCCAGCCCCCCGGCCCTGCGCCTGCGCTCATGGGCTGCTCTTCCGACAGGTCTGCCGCTCTGAGGAGAGGCTGAGGGAGCTCCAGGGCCACACGCAGCACTGGCAGGATAAGCACCGAGCAGCTGAGCGGGCCCGGGCGGACCGGGACGAGGAGCTGGTGGTGCTGAAGGTGGAGCTGGCCACCCTGGAAGACAAGTGGCACGCTGCCGAAGCGCTGGTGAGCAGGCCAGACACTGGCGGGAGGCCTGGATGGCCGGGAGCCGCCTCCGGCATGGCGGAACAGGCTCAGCCTCTCCCTTTCCTCTGGGGCTTCTTGGGCAGAAAGAGGAGCTGCAGCCAGAGTTTGCTGTTCCCAGCAGGGAGGTCAGTGCTCGTCCTGGGCACAGCTGCACCTAGGCCGGGGCACCCTTCTCTGACTCTGCTGCCCTCCACAAGCCAGCTCCAACCTCAGGGCAGAGGCTGGAGGGTGGGCATCCAGAGCGCCAGCATAGCGCGGTGGTCAGAGACACACAGTTAAATCCCCACTCTTGTGGAAGGGGCCGGGTGGCCATGGGCTCATTGTGGTTGACCTTTTCCTGAATCAGTCCAAGAGGACGGGGCTCGGATTCCACCAGGCCCTGCTGCTGCTTTGTCGCTGGCAGCATCCCGTCCTTTGGGGAGTGCTTGTAGAGCTCCCGGGGGGTGGGTGGGGGGGGAGAGCTCTGGGACCTCCTGAAGGACTCTGTGGTGTCCAGCGACTGACCCCGTCTTCTTCTTCTGTGCCAGGTGGAAACCCTGCAGACCACCGTGGAGAGGCAGCATGCTGACACACACCACCTGCACCGAGCGAGTGAGCTGATGGCAGCCAGCGTCAGCCAGTGGGCCAAGGAGCAGAAGTGAGTGGGAGCCCTTGAGGGCCAGCTGGGCCGTCTTTCTCTTGCCAGGGTGGTGAGTGGCGGAGAACCTGGCATGGCCTCCGTCGGACGGATCACAGGGGAAGGCTGCTCTCTGCCCAACAGCCACCCCGAGCAGGAGGAGAGAATACAGAGCGCACAACTTCCCTGGTTCTTTTCTGTGGACGGGGGGTGGGGGGCTCTCCTGGACAGCTTCCTCCCAATCCCCCAACTTTTTTGACAGGCAGGTGAAGGAGAAGTTGGGCCACAAGATCCAGGACCAGATCAAACAAATTGCTCGGCTGACTGGTGAACGAGAGTAAGTGGGGCAGTGCAGCTCGTGTGTGTGCGTGGAGCCAGCTGGCTTGGTGTTAGACCTGCGGCGGCTCACTGCTTTGGGCTGGCTACGTCTGGTTTCAAAGGGGGAGCAGGTGCTGACCCAGGGGAGCAAGTGTGGAGGTTTCCGCCCTATGACCTGCCTGGCCTCCTTCAGAACGCAAGATGATGGCAAGAAAACTGGTGCTGGCAAGCGGCTTCCGCCACATCAGCATGAGGACGGCCGCCTTGCCCCTCCCGCGTCTGGGCTGTGCTTTGAGGCCGGGCGGAACCTGCTGGGACCACCGGCCCTTTCTCCAGCCCATGCTCTGAGAGTCGGTGTTGGTCCGAATGCTGCAGCAAAGCGCTCTTGGCTGTCCTTCCTGCCCTCTGAAGCAGGGGCTTCCTTTCAGTGGACAGGCTGCCGTTGGGGCTCGCAGGCCTCACTCTTTCACTCGAGGTGGACAGTCCGCCAGTTTGAGCCACAGCAGATGCCTTCTCATTGCTCGTCACAGAGGGGAATGGGGGCTGGAGAGTTCTCCTGAGACCACCATGTCTGCTAAAAAAAATAATTCCTCACAAAAGCTTGGGAGCCACCCAGGGGGGCCATTTCCTCCCTTCTGCCTTCCCACTCACAGATCCCACTGCGCCACACCAACCCCCTGCGCCAGGGCACCTGGGCATAAGGGCACCACTGCTTCTGAAGGGCACCCTGCTCCGTTCCCTCTGCTTTGGCTGCAGAAACGTAGCCTCAATTGGGGGGGGGGGTGTAAGGAGATTGCCTTGGGCTGGGTCTGCCCTTTCTTTGCCTGAGGAGGGGGAGGAGGGGGAGATTCCCAGAAGGGCCCGGGGAAAATGAGGGGAGCGCCTGCTGCTGCCGCTGCTGCCACTGAGGGCCCCCGGAGGCAGGCGGCAGCTGCTGCTCCAGGGCCCTCGTCCAGCTGGGAAGAGCCCCCTGCGCGAAGGAAGGACCCCCCACCCACCCGGCCCGGGGTTCCTTTAACACGCTCTTCGCATCCTAAGTTGTGTCCGTTTCTGAAGGAAGCTTCCTCTGCAGCCATTTCCAGGAATTAACAGATCGGCTCCAGCAGGAGAATAAACGGTTGAAAAACGAAGCGGATGAATGGCGCATTGAGCAGGAACGCCTCCGGGTGAGAGCCCCACACCCCACGGGGCAGCTCCTCTGCCGGGGACTAGCAGGCAAAGACTGGAGGCAGGGCCAGCCCCAGAAAGAGGCAGCAGCCTCACCCCCCAGCCCCCTTTCTCGGGGCAAGGGCGGCACTCTGGCCAAGGAGGCCGGCAGAAGCCAGCCAGAGCTCAGCACGCATCAAGTGGAATCCAGCTGCGGAGGAGTCCAGCTATGCCAGGCTCTACCCAGAAGCAGTTTTGGGAGCCAATTGTGAGGCTCTGGTGGGGCTGATGAGGGGGGGATGACTGGAGCAGGGCCCCCACCCCTTCAGGGAGCCCCACTGCTCCCCCACACAGGCATGTCTCCACCGCACCCAACAAACCCTCTTGTCAAATAAGGGAGACAGGCAGGCAAGCGCTGTCTCCCTTGAAGTCTCTGGTTCGCCACAGAGTCCTTGCAAGCAGTGGGGCAGAGGTGGGCATGGGCTACTGAAGAGCAGGGTCACTTGACCCTGTGGAGGGGGGCAGGCAAGACAAAAAGTGCAGGAGGTGAGTGGTCAATTGGAAACACCCCCCCCCCCCCGAAAAGCTGCCAACCAACAAGCTATACCTTCCACCCCACTGCCTGCCAGGGAGGGGAGCAGCAACCCCCAGGCCGGCTGCACGGACTCTGCCAGACCCCTCACCACCCCCACCTTCCCACCTGCTGCAGGCCCTCCACAGCAATGCTCGGGACCCACGTATGGGGCACAGACAGCCTCGGCCTGCAGACGGGTGAGTGTTCCCCCCCCCCACACGCAGGCCAATGCTGCCTTGACGGGCATGGGAGAAGGTCGTGGGCAGCTCCCCCCCCTTACCCAGATCAAGGGCAGGGGGAGCATCTCTCTTCCCCGCTCCCCCCTCTTCCCTTCCAGCCTTCAGCCCTGCTCATCACAAGGGTTGCTTGCTCAGTGGCTGCTGTCACCAGAAACCGCCAGGTCCAGGGAGGCAGAGGGGGCTGGGAAACCCCTAGAGCCAGGTCCTCTCCTCGCCCCTCCGGGGTGAAGACTGAGTACAGCCATGCCCAAGGGAGTGGGGAGAGGGACCGTCCTGCCACTCACCCTGCCACAGGGTGCTCTGTCACACCACTCTCTGTAAACGCTCCTCCTTCCAAACCCCACCTGGGCTCAGCCTGCGCTGCGGCCCCCTCCCACACAGCCCGCCTCTTGCTTTTCTCCTTGCAGCCCCCAGTGGCCCTGTCAGAGACAAAGCGCAGCCTTCACTGCCAAGTGGCACCGACCGTAGGCTGCCGTGTGCTGCCAGCCACCGTTGGAGAGAGGACAGAGTGGCAGCTGCCGGCCGAAGGTCAGGCTGGGCGGCTACAATCATGTGACTTGCAAAAAGAACGGGCTTGTTCAAAATTCCAGGCCCATATGTGGGAAAGGCGCTCGACCACTTTTCTGCAAACACCAAATGGCGTAACTGGGCAGGAGTTGGCAGGAGGGGTGGAATCACGGGAGTGGCACAAGAGGCACCTGTGAGCTGCCACACAGAGCAAAGCAGCTGGCCTGGCACCGGGAAGCAGGCATGCCACCCTCCCCGCCCGCCCGCCCTGATGGCTCAAGGCAACAAAACCAGACTGTTCAAGAAGCAGCAACGTTTATATAAACAATAAAATTATTCTTTCTCAGTATTCCCCCCCCCCCGCTTTTTCCCACCCCCCAAGATGCGCCCTGCCCAGCTGAGCACACAAGAGAGTCTTCTGTACAGATCACAGGCCGAAGCGAGCGGGGGTGTGCCGAGGAGTCCCGGGCTGGCCCTGCTCCTTGCGCCCTGGGGTGTAGATCCTTGTAGACCTGCCGAGAGACAAGGAAGAAGAGTGAGTGGGAGCCAGGCGAGCTGCCACCCACCACCGCCCCGACATCAGGGCACCCACCTGATGCTGCCCACGGGGTGGCGGCGCTCCTTCTCCTCCCGGCGGGCACGCAGCTGCTCTTCGGCCAGCGCCATCTCTTCCTCCATGGCAGAGGCTTCCTCCTTGGCCCGCCGACGGCTCTCCTGCGGAAGAAAGAGGCAAGCAGCCCCAAGGCAGGCTTCAGAGCCAGGAGCGCTTCACTGTGAAGGAGCAGGTCCACCGTTCACCGGGACAGAACAGGGACACGCGTGGCTTGCTTCTCCAGGCCTGGCCTGCGCTGCCTTTCCCTGAGCACCCTGCTGCAGCTCCTAACTAGTGTGTGAGGAGCTGCCTGGGGGCTTCCTGTGGATCCTGCCCTGACCAGCAGGGTCACCAGCCAGCCCTGGCTGGAGGCCTGGGAGTCGTTGCCGGCCTTTTAGCCCACCGCGCACGGCAGCACAGACAAAGCGGGGGCAGAGCCAGCGCAAATCTGCTTCCCTTCACCCCACTCATTCATTGTGATCTCAAGAGTAATTCGGGGCCTGAAACAGGGGGAGCCAGTGACCCAAAAGCACTTAGATACATTAAACTGCTGACCTGAACACACATGGGCCAGGCGGCCCTCAAAGCCTTCCTGGGATAGCTGCCTTGCAGGGAAGTAGAAGCCCCAACCCCTCCTGGGGGCCACACCACAGACACGGGGCAGCCACTGGAAAAGGCCACGCTAGCATTACTGCAGAGCACAGCTTAGGCAAAGGAGGCCCTGACACTAAACCCCTGCAGGGCACAGTCGTTCCAAGAATGTGGACCCCACGGCAGCGTGGACACCGTCATGCCCCAGGTGACTAACAGGCACTTTGCTCTAGCTGGAGTTTCCAAGTAGCCTCCAGGGCAGGGCCACAGAATGAACATGACCTGCAGTGGCTTCCCTTACCTGCCGTGACTTGCCAGCATGTTTGATGCTGTAGAACATGGGTCCCAGCTCCGCCAGCCACTCGCCATCCACAGCTGTAACGCACTGCATGTACTCCTGGGAAGGAAGAGAAGTGGAGTCTTTGGCACTTCCAGCCACTGGCCGCCCAAGAGGAGGAGGCGGTAACCCCAGACTTGCTCAAAGACAGGAATCAGTACTTCAGAAGTAGAACTCTGATTTTATTGATGACAAGCACAGGAACAGTTGATGACTATATCGTTTGAACTAGACAGCAACAGGCAAAAGATTATATTCCCCCAGGAGAATATAATCCCTCTCCAAAGGTGAGAAAACATTACACACACACACACAAACATTTCCCAGAGGGGGGGAGGAGGAGGGAAGAAGGCCGAAGGAATATGGTCACACGCACCAACACACACATTCCTCAGACAGTGACAATGGCTAACAGGTTTCACTCCATCCCCCTACAGCCGCATGAGATAACGGAGCACTGGCAAACATTCCCATTCGAGCAGGAAGCTTTCAGGGCTAGAGACATGGCAAGACCCACGCTCAGACGTTAGAGGGTCATGACAGAAGCCACAGTCCTCAACAGACCACAGCTCACAAGCGCTGTTCCCTCCCCACATACCTTGGTGGTCATAACGAGCTCGTGGTAGACGATGTAGTCTGGCGTGTAGCCCATGCCAAAGAGCGAGCTGGTCGGGTGCAGGTGGCATGGCATACCCGTGCGGATGTTGACATATTCCCCAATGCCCTGTGGAGCAGAAGAGGTGGCGTCACCTACCTGCCCAGCGGTGGCATTTTACTGCACAGAGAAGTGGCTAACACATTGATGGAAAGGATTTAAAAATATGTTTATTAGGGAACTACATTTAGGACAGGATGCTCCTCTCTTGCTAGCTAAGAGGAGTCTCTCACCCTAATTCCCAAGAAGCAGAATATCAGACCTGAGAGTGTCAGTCTGAGGACAGACAAGAGGTGACACAATATGGCAGAACGGTCACTAACATTACAGCCTTCTCCAGCTGACCAGCTGTTGGGTTGTCTTCTCAGTTCCTTTGCACATTAGACATTGCTATTCCCAACAACCTTTCTGCACCTGGTGGGCACAAACAGTGCCTGTTGCCCCGTCAGGGCAAACAAGTGGCCAGGTGGCAAGGGCCGACCCTGAGACAGCTAGAGCAAGGGGAGGGGGGGAACTTGCAGGCACCAGAAAAGGAAAATGGCCACCACTGAAAAGACGTCATCCTGATTAGCTGGGCCAAATCCTGACCCTGGAAGCAGCCTGGACAAAAATGGAAGCGAACCAGAATGGTCACTGACCTCGCCAGGAGGCCCTGGGATGCCGGGACTGGCACCCAGCCATGAGGAAAACTGGCAGGCAGGCAGGCCGGACAAGAGGGAATGCCCGGGCCCTTGACCGAGGCTGCTGTGGGGCTTGAAAGCCCAGATGCCTGCGAGGCTGCTTCAGAGAAAGGAAGTGGACCGCTGGCCTTTGGTGGGAGAGGCGCTTCCCCCAGGCCCGGCCTCTCCTCCAACGAAGTCAAGGCAGGAAAGCGGTGCAGGAGAGCCAGAATGAGCTGGGCCCGCCCCCGCCAGGCAGCACGTCAAGCTGCCCTGCCCTCACCTTCAGTTTGGCAGCCTGGTGAAAGTAGGCGGCACAGATACACTTGCGGACGATGTCCCAGTCAGTGCCGCACGACGCCAGGCTCATGCGCTGCTGCACCATGATGTCCTTCAGCTGGGCCCGCACCTCCCGCACCTGGAAGCAGAGCGGCAGCTCAGTTCTGGGGCCTCCACCAGGGGGCCGCCCTGAGCCCTTCGGGGGAGGGCGGGGTATAAATCGAATGAATGAATGAATGAATGAATGAATGAATGAATGAATGAATGAATGAATGAATGAGGGGGCCTGGCCGCCTGCTGCAGCCCCTCCCTTCCCCGGCAAGCACCTTGCGCATGGCCTTGGCATGGATGAAGTGCTCGTTGCACCAGAGCGTGGAGTAGCCGTTGTTTTTCCACTGCAGGTAGACGTTCAGGTAAGTCAGGTGATCACTCTCAGGAACAGCAAATTTCTCCCGGACTTGGTCACTTTCTTCCTCCCGTCCCTGAAGGGCAGGAGCAACATTCAGCAACGACACAGAGCAGCCCTGTGGGCCACGGGGGTCCCAGGGAAGGCCAACAACACACCTTGGGCCGGTAGAAGATGGCTGGCACAGAGAGCATGGAGACAATCAGCAGGATCTCTGAGCTGCACCCCATGTCGCAGGAGACGATCAGCATCTTGGAAAGGGCGGGATCCAGGGGAAACTCCACCATCAAGCGCCCCGTTGAAGTCAGCCCACCTGCGGACGACGGCACACCGTCACGGAGGCCAGGCCAGCTTCCAGCCGCCCTCTCCTTCCCCCGTGGCAGTCAGCCGCTGCCTCTCACCCACCGGTGTTGTCCAGGGCCCCGAGGATCCACAGCTGGTACATGGAGTTGAGCATGTTGTCTTCTGGAGGCGGGTCCATGAAGTGAAACTGCAGGAGGTCCTGCACCCCCAGGGATTTCAGCAGGAGCACCACGTTGGCCAAGTTCGTGCGCTGGATCTCCGGCACGGTTGTGGTCAGCAGCTCGTTTTTGTACGCGCTCTGAGTGTACAGCCTGCCCGGGGAAGAAAGGTATGGATACTGTGGCCAGGAAATGTTGGGGCAGGGAGGGGGGCAGGTGGACACCCCTGCAGTGTCTGCCCTTCAACATCCCTGGATCTTGTGACCACCAAATGTGTTGATCTCCCTTTACTGTGCAGATTTTTAAGCAGGTGATCTGCCCTGAGTCTCACCAAGAGGCAGAGACCATGATGGACATGAGCAAAACAAAGGCAGACAGGAAGAACTTTAAAAATGGCCCCCACCTGAAACACTGACCGGGGCCCGTCCTTCCAGCTCTGCCCGAGCGCTGGTTTGCGTTGGCCTGGCTGATGGGGTAGATCTGCAGGGCATCCATGCCAATCCGGGGGTTAAAGACCTGGGCGCGAGGAAGAGAAGCAGCCAGGGTCTCCCTCAGCAGAGCTGCCAGGCAACGAGCCTCCTCCACCCCCCAGGTGGCCACACGGCCCTCACCTTCAACTTGCAGTAGCCAGAATCTATCACAAACATGATCCCATCCACCGTCAGGGATGTCTCTGCAATGTTCGTGGCCACGATGCACTTCCGGACTCCGTCTGGGGCCTGACATAAATGGGAGACTTCTGAGTGCTCCCGGCCACTCACACCCCTGGCCGCCCACACCACAAGAGGGCCTCCAGAAAACTCCAGCTGAGACGCCCCAGAGCGGCACTTAGCTTGGCAAAGGGAAAGCTTCTTTCCCTGCTTCTGCTGCTGAACATCAGTTCAGGATTTGGGACTAGGCTGCCCCTGGGGACACCACTGGCCACGTCTGGACTTATGCCTGGCAGTTATACTTTGCCTCCGTGCCCCTCTGCCCGGCCCCAGCTGTTCCTGTTGCCCCAGCCCCCAGCTTCAACTTTTCCATGCCCCTGTCACTATTCTTTCTTCTGAAAGGTTTTTCTGGAGTCAGTTGGCATGACAACTGGGCTGCCTTCCCTCCTCCGGCCAATCCAGAGCTCCAGGGCTGGGAAAAATCCATCAGCTGGGTACCTAGACCCCTCCCCCAAAATCTCTGCCCTCTGCTCCGTCTCCTAGGGCAGAAGTTAAACGGCTGCTCTTCCTGTCCTGTCCTGTGATGCAACCTCCAGACAGACAAGGGGTCAGAGAGCGGAGGAGCACGCCCACAGACCCCTTCACCCACCTTCTGGAAAATCTTGGCCTGCAGATCTGAGGGGAGTTGCGAGTAGATGGGCAGCACGGCCAGGGCAGGGGCGTTCTCCAGCTCCTCCAGGTGCTCCACAATTTGCTCTGAGGTGACCTGCCACAAGAGGGGGAAGGGACGAGAGGCCACCGTCATGCAGGGCAGAAGGCGGCAGGAGGGGGCCCCAGGGCCCAGGTCCCCACTTGGCTCACTTCAATATCCTCCTGGCCAGGCATGAAAATCAGGATATCTCCAGGGGCACTGGAGAGATGCACCTGCAGGGCCTGCTTCACGGCTGCCTCCACGTAGTCCTCCTGGGGGGTCTGGAAGGGAGAGAGGCCGTGAAACACCAGGGCCCTGCCAGTCACCACCCCCACCTCCTCCTCATGCAGGCTACGGCCCACAAAACCCGGCAACGCTTCAAAGCTCCCCCACGCACCTTACTGAAGAGGACGTCTACGGGGAAAGTGCGGCCGGGGATGTGGAAAATGGGGACGTTCCCAAAGAAAGCGGCAAATTTCTCTGCATCCATTGTGGCTGAGGTGACAATCAGCTTGAGGTCTGAGCGCCGAGCCACCACCTGGAGAGGAACCCCAACAGAAAGGTCACACGGGTGGCTCCTCAGTTCCCACTAAGCAACTGCGTGCGGCTGGCTTACTCTAGGGAGGATGCAGCCAAACCTTCCTCTTGCAAAGTCACCCCTCTTGTAACACACAAACCCCCAAAACAGAAACCACCACTTGTGAGAAAAAGGACTGTGAGATACCAGTGCCTTCAATTCTGCTCAACACTCGCAGAGTACTAAGAAAGGCCTCTGCTCACTTTGATTTTTACAGATGAATATAACAAAAAAGCGCTCTTTGTGGCTGCAACAGCCGTCTTCTTTACCCAACTCCACAAACCAAGCAGATGGGGCCTGACCAGTTACTCTTCATTAAGACCTTGGGTTGGTTTCCTCCAAACTTAACAAGGGAGAGGCTCCCTATACGACAGCAACGTCACCAAGAGCACACTTTTCGTTAAAACGTCAATATGCAGCACTTTCAGACATTTCTGCTTCCCTTGCCAGACCCTGAACAGCCTTGCACAAAGCAGAAGACTCTGCCAGTGATAGAGGCCTCCCCTATGGTAGTAGCAAGTGCCAGGTGAGACACAAAACTTTTCTCCATCACTGGAAGAAAGTAACCCAGAGGCCTTCTGATCCTCGGATGTCCACAGGCAGAGCCAGGAACACTCTGAGATTCCACCAGTCCACTGCCAGCACTACATGCATGGATTTAATGGGGATGGCCACACCCACACACAATCTGAGGCATGGGGACACTGAACACACCGTGCTATAACTAGTTTCCCCACCTACAGCATGCCAGAACATAGCCCCACTGAACGGGCCTTCCCACCAAAGGGATGCCAGCTGCTGCTTCCTTAGAAAATCCACGGCACCTACAGCCTTCGACACTGAAACGAACCCCTGGACCAAGCCCTGTCACCGCAGTAGCGGAACAGTTGCCTGGACAATGGCCAGCATTTCAGGCTGAGTGCTGCAGGCTACTGGAGCCTCCCAGGGTGGCCGGCGGCTACAGGGCACACGGAAGGCGATGAGTGGACCTCTGAAGACAAGCCTGGTCTTTGGTTTTAGTTGCAGACAGCAAGCAGCCTGCAGTTCCATCCAGAAATGCCTTCTTGGACAGTGCTCTTCCCAGAATGCCCTCTTCCTTTACAGTAAAAGAAAGAAGGGGAAACCCCCTTCTCCATCCTGACCCAAGGCCCAGCCAGCACACACAGCGGTCAAGGAATCCAGACACCGGCTCCCGAACAGAGCACGGCGTTCCTTCCCCCTGGCATCTCAGCACAGAGGCGTTCCTCCCATTGGGCAAAGTGGGCAGTTGCCCAGGGTGCTCCCTTGTGGGGGGACGCAAAAACTGCAGGTTCGTTTGTGGGGTTTTTTTTTGTATTTTCAGAGTTTTCCCATTTTTGGCCTGCAGAGGGCGCAGTTTTTAGGCTAGCAGTACCACAATTTCAGGGATGTTTCGGGAGACTCTCCTGATGCTATCACCCAGGTTTGATGAGTCCAAAGGGGGCGCCCCATCCCCCATTGTTTCCAATGGGAGCTAACAGAAGATGGGGGCTACACCTTTGAGGGTCGATAACTTTGGACACCCTGAACCAAACTTCACCAAACCTGGGTGGTACCCTGTTTCCCCGAATATAAGACATCCCCTGAAAATAAGACACAGTAGAGGTTTTGCTGAAGTGCGAAATATAAGGCATCCCCTGAAAGGAAGACAGCAAAGTTTTTGTTTGGAAGCATGCCCAACGAACAGAAAACAGAAAAATAAGACATCCCCTGAAAATAAGACATAGCGCATCTTAATTAATATAAGACACTGTCTTATTTTCGGGGAAACACGGTATCATTAGGAGAGTCTCCTAAAGATGCACTGAAAGTTTGGTGCTGCTAGCTTAACAATTGCACCCCTGACAGCAGACACCCCCCAAATTTTCCTTTTAAATCCCCCCCCCCCACTTTGGCATGGATTTAAAGGGAGAATCTGAGGTCCCCAGTTTAAACGTTGAAAGTGATGCTGTTTGGGGGTGCATTCCAGCATCACTTGTTTAAACTAGGGAGCCCAGATTCTCCTTTTAAATCCACCTTAAAGGGAGAATCTGGGGTTCCCAGTTTATATAACATTGAAAGTGATGCTGTTTCCCCCAATTGGGAGGACAGGATACAACACCATAAAATGTTTTCATAGCAGTAATAAAACATTTTGAAAGCATTTTGAAAATGTTTTCAAAAGAAACTATTTCTGCTGTGTGGCATGGCCTATTGCTGTGTTTAGATTTTCCTTTTAAATGTTCTATAATTTGATGGTGACTTTGAAACGACCTGGTGTAAAAAAATTATTGCTTAGTCACAGTGGGGGATGGCAGCTGCCCATGCGGGGGGCGCCAAACTCCAGTTTGCCTAGATACGCCACTGGGCGTAGCTACAAGGGGGCCAGGGGGTGCGCATTGCACTGGGCATGTGCCTGGGGGCATCAAACTCAGGCTTTGCCCAGGGCTCCAGTTTGCCTAGTTACGCCAACGCAGAGGCCTAACTGAGGCCCAACACTGCCAGCTAACACTGACCTCCCGCAAGAGGCCAAAAAGCACATCTGTGTTGAGGGAGCTTCGTGTGCCTCGTCCATGATGATGGCGCTATAGTGGTCAAGATCTGCTTCTCGCAAAGACTCGCGCAGCAGGATTCCATCAGTCATGTATTTGATCACAGTATTTTCTGAGGTGCAGTCCTCAAAACGGATCGCATAGCCCACCTGTGGGAAGCAGCAAACACACCAGCAAGGCACGCGTCAGCACAGGCAGTGCAGCGGCGACTGCCCCTCCCCATCCCAGATGGACGCGCTGTGCTCACCTCTTCACCTAAACTGACACCCATCTCCTCACTAACACGCTTGGCCACAGACATGGCAGCCACCCTACGGGGCTGCGTACAGCCAATCATGCCATAGTCAGTATAGGCGTCCTCGTGCAGGTACTGAGTCAGCTGGGTGGTTTTGCCGCTGCCGGTCTCTCCTACCACAATCACAATGCTGTTATCCCTGTAAGAATGGGGGAAAGGAATTATACTCTCCTCTGCCCCTCCCAGAAAACCCCAGGAGGCAAGCGGGGAGAGAGAAAGAAAGAAAGAAAGAAAGAAAGAAAGAAAGAAAGAAAGAAAGAAAGAAAGAAAGAAAGAAAGAAAGAAAGAAAGAAAGAAAGAAAGAAAGAAAGAAAGAAAGAAAGAAAGAAAGAAAGAAAGAAAGAAGAGGGACAGGAGCAGAGTTACCGGATAACTGTCAAAAGCTCCTGCTGAACCGCAAAGATGGGCAAGTACTGCCTCTGCTCAGCAATTGACTTCTTCTTTGCAAACTCACTGCTGGCTTCGCTCTTTTCTTTCATGTGATCAGCAAACTTCTGCTCTGTCCTAAGGGGAGACATGTGGCGTCAGCAGCCCCTCGAAACCACCACCGCTCTGCCACCCCCTCGCCTCCTCCCTCCCTACCTGTAATCCACTGTGCCATCCTCTGCCAGGACCTGGCTCGCCCCCTCCTCCTCCTCCTCCTTCTTGATGCCCATGATGTTCCCCAGTTTGGTGCCAGCCAACTCCCAGTGCTTGTGCTGAGCCTGTGAATGCCAAAGACAGCAAGTCACTCTACTACTGTGCCTTGAGTAGTGAGCAGCAACATCAGCAAGAGCTCACCCTTCCCCACACAGTCAGCCACTTCTTTCTCAAAGGGGCGGGAGCCATTATACAACAGCCCACCTGCTCAGTGCTGAACAGATTAGGCGAACAGGGCCTCAAGAAGATAAGCCTATGCAGCTTGCAGCCTCACCAGCCAGCAGTAGTTCTCCACCCCCCAGGCACAGATCAAATCCTGGCACTAAAATGATGCCAGGCTCCACTCCAGCATACACTTTTCTGCTAGGTAAGCAAGTCTCCATCACAAATAATAAGCAAGTGGCGGTCCGTGCAACATAAATGGAAATAAAGTAAATGCACTACACACAGCTAGCAGCAATCACTGGAGAAGCTGGGAATACTTACAAGGTAAAAAACCTTTACAGAGTGTTCAGAGCAACATCCAGAGATTCTTGGGTGTCAAATAATCTATTTACAAGCATATGAGCAAAAGCTCAAGTGCACCAACACCGCTGCATAAGAATAATAATCTTTCAGAAGAGCAGTTTAAAGAATTAAGTACACTGGAGAACATGAGAATTCATCGTTAAGGAAATTTTGTACGTCTGAGTTATCCGGACACCGGGTAGGGTTAATGGGTACTCTTACCAATAAAGACAAAACAATCCTTAAGAAGGATTTTTCATGTTCTTCAGCGTACTGAGGTCTTCAAACAGTTTGCTTGAAAGAGCGTTGATATTACGCAGCACTGTTGGTGAACTGTAGTTTTTGCACACATGTTTCTGAATAGATTAGTTGACATAAGAATCTCTGGATCTCAATGTGGATACTTTTTAATGATTCTTTACTTTATAAATATTCCTGACTTACAGATAGCTATTGCTGCTAGCCACACGTAGTGCACTTACTTTGTATTTGGGTAAGCAAGTTTGGCTAGACAAGGTAAGTCTTCTGGCTACTGGACTTGAGCCCCCAAAGCCCCCAAAAGGAGAAATCCACGCACCTTCCTGCGCTCCTTCTGCTCCCGATGCTTGCGCACCAGTTGACTGCCCTTGCGGGCAATAAGCGCCAGGTCCGAAGTGGCATCTTTGACAGGGATGACTGGTTCTGGCTAGAACAAACACGCGAGCAAGAGTGACTCACTGGAGAGCAGGAAGCGGCCCTCGCCGGCACCTCCCCCACCTCCACTTGCCCTCTCACCTGTTTGGTGAAGACGATTCGTCCGTCTAAGAAAGGCGGCACCAGGTTGTGGACCAGGAGGTGAACCTTGGCAGCGTTGTCTTCCTCAAAGTCCTCATCCACCTCCAGACGGTGCACCACACCACTGGTCAGCATACGATTAGTCTCCCAGCGCTCGTTGTCCTGCAGAGCAGAAGACCATGAAAGGACACACCATCTCTCCCTGCCTGCAACAGTGGTAGGGACCGCAAACTTCCTGGGGGGATGGTGGCTGCAGATTTCCCACTGGCCGCTAAGGAAAAAGAAGCACCCCCCCCCCCAAATACCTCGTTGATCTGCCTGCGCTGAGCGGAGATGCGCTTCTGCTTCTGCAAGTGCTGCTCCCGCTTCCTGACGTATTCTTCTGATGAGGAGGCCAGAGGATTGTGAAACTCATCGTAGCCCTCGTCCATCATGTACCAGTCCCGGTCAGCTTGCTGGGCAAACGGACAAGCCGTGAGCAGAGCTGGCCAGACCAGCAGGCTCACCCACCTGCCTACCTGCCTGCTCTCCACAGGGGGCAACCAGTGCGTTGGAACAAAAAGCAGATGGGAACTGGCTGGGGATGTTGCGATCCCACCCTTCCTCCAATGACCGTAAGACAGCACATCTCCAGCCCATTGTGCACTGGCAACCCTGTGAGTAAGGCGAGGCTCAAGATGTGGCAGGGAGTTGGGAACCTGGCGCTCGTGAATCTGGAACCTGGCATGCTAATCTCAGCACCACCGCAGTTCTCCAGATCCTGGCAAAACAGCAGCTGACAGCCTGGCCTCGTGGCCACTCCACCCAGTCAACGCTTTCGCAGAACAAGCTCAATGGGCAGGGTGCCTGCCACTTGCTTTGATCATACAGCTGGATTTAGCCTGCTTCCTTCAGGCACAGTGGCAAACACGGCCCAGTCAGCCACTGCTGCTCAAAGTACATCTGCTCTCCATGTTCAGAAACTAACCTGAGTTCTTGTTGGCCAAGATGTCACGCACAGCTGTCTCTTTTCAGAGGAGCCTTGCTGGATGAGACCAACAAACGTCCACCTAGTTCAGCATTCTGCTTCATGAAGTGGCCGGCAAACTGCCCTGGGGGACAAACGCCCAGGGCACAGAGGCCAAGGCTTTCTCCCAATGTTACCTGCTAGCACTGATTATTCGAAGACCAATCACTGCTAGATGCTGAGGTTCTCTTCACTACCTGGGACCACCAGCCATTCATAGGTTTTCTCTTTCCTGAATCTGCCCCTAACCCATCTGAAAGCCATCTATATGTTGATAGTTACCGCTACATGTACTGACAAAAAATATTCCAATCGAATTGAACTAGTATTTACTTTGGTCTATTCTGAACTTATCACTTATTAACTTTCATTCAGCATTCCAGTTAAGATACAGGATACTCTCCCCATTTAGGTAAATACTATAAATCTCCCTCCCCCAACACTACTTATAAAACTAAAAAGTCTTAAAATCCCATTCCCTCTTCTTAGACGAAAATCCTCTCATATGCTTTTGGCTGGTTTCTGCACATCGTTTACTTTTCTGTGATCCTTTCTGAGACGTGACATCCATAATCTCTTCTGACTCCTGCTACGTACTGCTCGGCTTGTAAATAAAAGTCCTCTTCAGAGGGATGGGGGTGGGGAGGGAAACAGACCTGCGGGGCACGGCAACTAAATGCATCCAGCCACACTCACCCGCTGGTCATCTTCCCACTGCTGCCGCTCTTCTTCTGTTTCAAAGGCAATGCTGTCCTCTCCTTCGTCACGCTTCCCTGGAAAAAGACATTGTTGGCAAGTGCCAGCTCTGGCCCCAGACTGCACATCCACACCCTGACAAGTTCCGCTGACCCTCACCTCTGCCCCGAGAAAGCCAGGGCGGGGCACCCAATGGCCGCTGGTTGTCTGCCCACTCGTTGTACTTGTAAGATGGAGTCGGCAAAGGGGTTTCCTCTGGATATTTACTTCTGATAGACCTGCCAAGGTTGTGCAGAGAGAATAGTTAGCTCCAAAGAAAATAGCCAATTACAGGAAACAAAGTTTAGCCTCGGCCCATCTCCATCTCCCGCCCTACCCACGCCCCCTGCTTTGGCCCTTCCCAGGAACCCTCGCCCCCTCCCTTTCAGCAGGCTCCGCTGACCCCATAACTACTTACCGGTCCCTCCTGTCGCTATCACGGGATGATGCTGACGCCCGGTGACTTCGTTCAGAATCCTGGCTGGAGGGCAAGGGAGACGGAGACTCCCATTGGGAGCGGCGGGAACTGCTGTAGCCGCTGTCCTCTTCTTCCCAACTGGAGCGGGAAGGTGTGGCTGCATCTGGATGCAGAGGGGAGAAAGGCAGCGCATCAGCTTGCAAAACTCCGCAGCAGCAGCAGCAGCTCTGGCCGAGCTTTTATGGGGTGCTGGGGATCTCCCCCCACAGGAAAGACAGGAGTACCTTTAGGACGGTGCCGAGGGCTCTCCGGCTCATTCTTCCGAGAGCTGCTGGACTCCGAGGAGGAACCATCCCTCTCCGACCGGCCGCTGCTTCTTCGCCGGCTCCTGTCGCGCTCTGCGTGGGAGAAAGGCTCCTGTCTGTCAGCCACCCTCCCGCAGAGAAGGCCAGGCGAGGCGAGGCGGAGCGGAGGGGTGCTGCTGCTGCTGCAGCAGAAAGGAGGCTACCTGCGTGGTCCCGGTCGCGGTCGACCCGGCGCTCCTTCTCCTCCTTGGACGAGGCGTAGACGCCCTGCTCCCGACGCTCCCTGGCCCGCTGCCGGCTGCGCTCCCAGAACTCCTCGCTCACCCCCCCGGGGTGCGATGGCGTCTCCACCCGGGCCGAGCGGTAGTGCCTGCGAGGAAAGGGGCAGCGCCACGACCGGCCGCGTCAGCTCGGCCGCTGGAAGACCCCCCCCTCTCCTCTACCCCCCGTGTGGCCGCCGGGCCCAGGCTAAGGAAGCCCCCGTCCGCTCCCCCAGGAAGCCTCGGGGCGGGGGGCGGAGGAGCACCTGTCTCGGCGGCTGCTGCTGCTGCTGCTGCTGCTGCGCCCGGAGTCGGCCTCGTCGTGCGGCGCGGGCGGCGGCGGCGGCTCCTGGGCGTCGGCGTCCGAAGAGGCGGCGGCGAGGCGGGGGCGGTTCCTGGCGCCGGCCTCCCGCTCCCTCTGGCGGCGCTTCTGGGCGGCCAGCAGGTCGAGGCCCAGCAGGGAGGCGCGCGGCGCGGGGCGCTTGAAGACGTGCTGCTCGGCCCCCGCCGCCGCCCCCGCGCCGCCCCGCTTCTTCAGCACCAGCCCGCCCTCCTGCGCGCCGGGCTCCAGCCCCGCCAGCCGGTGCAGCTCCGCCGCCGCCGCCGCCCCCTCGCCCATCGCCGGCCCCTGCCCGGACAGCGCTGCCCCGCGAGGCGGAGGAGGAGGAGGAGGAAGAGGAAGAGGCGCGCGGCCTTCCTGCCGGAGGCTTCAGGGCCCGGGCGCCGCCATGGCCCGCCCCACAATGCACTCCGCGCCGGCCGCTCTAGCCTCCGCCGCTCACCATGGAGGCGCCCCGCCTTGCGCTTGCGCGGAAGAAGGAGGAGCAGCAGCAGCCGCCGCGGAGCCGGCCCTGGACGGAGGCCTCCCCGCTGGGCCCCCGCTGCACACGGCCTAATCAGGAGGGGCGCCGCCGACATCCGGGCTCCTCCTTGCCGCCTCCGGCGAGTGGCTGCCCCTCGGCGCCCGCAAACGCGGAACAGGAGCCGCCCGTCTAGGACTCCGTACTCCATCGTGATCACATGACTGGCCTTCCTGGTTGCCATGGCAACAGGCCCCGTCCGGGCAGGAGGTCCCCCGTCTCCCAATTTCGGCGTCTGGAGGCGGGACGTCCTGCGTACGCCCCGCCTCTTCCCGGAAGCAGCCGAGCCCCCCACCCCATTCCACAGAGAGGCCTTCTCCACGAGCTCATCGCCCCTCCCGCGGAAAGCGACCTTCCTTTCTTCCGTGGTGCCCTCCGGGACCCCCCCTCTCCCGCCCCTGGCCCGCGCTGCTGTGGGGGCGCAGAAGCCCTCGGGGGGGGGGGGGTGGCTGGCGCCCCAGCACGCTCAGAGTTGCACCCGCGTTGCTGCGCCCTGGAGGGGCAAGAGGGCGGCGGCCTCCAGTTGGGCCGTGGGAGGCACCTGCCCCGCCTGCACCAGCCTGCCGCAGCCTCTTCCTCGCCTTCGGAGCCGATGTGAAGCGAGCCCAGCGAGAAGCCCGCAGGCGCCCACGCAAGGAAGAGGCAGCCCCCCCCCCCCCCCCCCGTGCTGGCAGAGTTTAGGAGATCAAGGGCAGGCAGGCAGGCCCACCCGGTCTGACCACACTCTGCCCGTGAGGCGCAGCCTGACTACAGCTACACAGCGGGCCCAGAGGACAGGTGTTAGGGGCGGACCCTCGAACTCCCATCTGCACAGAAGACATTAGATGCAAACAACTCTGACCAAAGTCAGGCAAAGCATTTGCCATCTAAGATCTCTGCTAAGATGTCAGGCCTAAAAAAACGACTGGCAGCACAGGTGGGGAAGAGGGGTGCTACACCAGTATATCTCTGGGGTCTGCCAGCTGGCCACACTGGAGCAACACCTGTGCCAGCTGCTGCTCCAGCAAGGATAGGGTAGAGTCCAGGGGACACTGCCTCATCCTGGGGGTATGAGGAGCATCTAGGACCTTCCCAGGTTCTGTCTGTCATGTCCCTGGGAGGAAACAACCACTGCTTCCTTGCATCTATCTGACATTTGAGAGGCATACTGACCTCGCGTTCCCTTGCTGCCTTGGGTTCAGAGCTTAGGAAGGCCCACAACCCCCTTTCAAGGTTCCTTGCTGCAGCTCAGGAGAACCAGGTGATCAGGCTAACTCTCTCTGCTTCCCTTCACCTTCCAGGTCAGGGGGAAGTCTGCCATGGTAGCACTTGCCAGCCAAGGAGCACAGGCTTCCCCATTCCAAAGTCATCACTACCAGCTACAGAGAGCTCAGGTGGCAGAGGAACAGACCTCAGTGCTGACAAACCTGTATCTTTTTTATCCTGTGACTTCCTCTTCCTCCCAGAGGTTATCCTAGCACCTCCCAAAGGTCGTCCCAACACCGCCCAGAGGTGGTTCTTTATCCTATAAATATCCTGCCCTCCAAAGTGCCATTGACACTTTTCCGTCTTTGTTACTGTGCTCAACGCATTGTCCCCTGAAACCAGACACTGGCTGCTTGGATCTGAACCCTGGATCTTTTTCACATCAAGATCAGGTCATATTACCCACCCACCCATATCCCGTACACCTTTCTATTCCAAACCTATTTATGCCTTAGGAACTCTGTGTGTGTATTTTTTATTGCATTGAATCAACTGCTTGTGAACCTCTTATCCCTACAATATAGTCAAATTTTCATTGTATTCCTCTCTGTGGATTTTCTTCCAAAAGCTGGTCTTTGTATACATTGGTATTAAAGATTCCCTACCCAGCCTCTTGCAATATCAATACACAGTCTTCTCTGAGCTAATTTTCCCCGCATTCTTGAGAGACTGCGTCGCCATCCTGGGTAGATGCAGGATGGAGCAGATGCAGTTAGTTCTTTTTGTTGAAAAGGGTGTAGCTGAAGGCCAGCAGTGCCTTGGAGACAAAGCAACTCTCCAGGCCAGTGAAAAGGGTGAGCAGAGTTCGAGGACTCTATCTGATAAGGTGAAACTTTTGTTGTTCGCCGCCAGAGCCCAACACCCCCCCTGTGTCAAATCCATGCCTGAACAATGATACTCCCACAGATGGTATAAACAACATGAAGCTTTATTACTGAAGCTGAGCCAAGTGGAACTTTGTGCAAGAGAGAAAAGACCCAACAATCTGCCAGTTCCCCCCTCCTTCCAATTGTGCCAACTGTCCCATTTGCCAGCCCTTCTCCCTCAGCACACACATCCGAAGCACTCAGGTATTGGGGGGGGGGGGGGGGTTTGAGCGTACTGAGCTGCTTTCTCAGGCTGCTTGCCAGGCCTTTCGCAAGAGGGCCCGTGAAGGGGAGCCCCTCACCTTTACGCCTGGCCTGACATTTCACACCAGGGCCTGGTTGTTCACAGTGTGGGGCGTGTGTGTGTTGTGGCTACTGCCTTGGAACCAGCACTGGCTGGGCTGTTGCTCATGTCAGCATTTGTTCCCTCATTGCCAAGGACAAAGGGTGCGCTGCCAGACCATCAGAACATACAGGCAGATCTGGGCTTCCTTTTGTTAGGGAGCGAAGGCACACAGTAGGGCTGGAAAAACACATTCTGGAAAGGGGGAGTGTTCCTGGATGTCATCAATCCTGCCCCCACCTTTCCGGAAAGAGGCGCCGCTGGTCAGGCTGGCTTTCAGGGACGATGATCGGCTCCCACGGCTTCTTTGACGCTTCGGAATCCTTGTTCCCTGAGCAAAGGGGGGAAATCACATGAGGTGGCCCCAGCCCTGCCTGAAGATGTCCCACTCTAAGGAGCATCTAGACATGCTGGGGACTCACCCTTCCCACTCAGCTCTTAGAAAGAACCACCAGAAGATGTGATTCAGGGGGAAAGAACGACCCTGTAACCTCGGATGGGTTGCATCAGTGGCCCCAAACCACTCTCAGCTTTTTTGTTGAATATGTTTTTGTTTTTAATTAGGCAGAAACAGACGGCCCATGACAAATACACAGATCCCACGCTGGAGGGGAGGGGGGGGGTCTAAAACAGTCGAAGACTGCCAGACAGAATAAAAGTGAGATGGGATTTTGGGGCAGCATCCAGGCATGTGCTGACAGCATGTATAGAATGACACAGAAGACTAAAGTGATGCGGAGGCAGCTGCAGAGAAGCCTGCAGTCTTCGTGGAGTTGGGCAGATCAATCCCCCTGCAGACCTGAGTAGCGCCATATGGCAACCCAAGGCAGGAAACTGGTCCAGAGATAGAAGGGAACTGGCCCAGTGGATCTTGTAACGACCACTAGCACGGGTGGCTTGGAAAGGGGATTGAAGCTGACTTATGGGGAAGAGGTCCATCATGGCTACCAGCCCAGGAGAGCAAAGGGAGCCTCCATGTGCAGAGACACTCTACACTTCTGAGTGCCTGGGGTGAGGAATGGCATCGGGGAAGGCCTCATCCTGGATGCCCTGCTCCGTGGCTCTCCTGGGCAGCTGGTGTGTGGCACTGTGTGTGAAACAGGAAACAGGATGTTGGACTAGACAGACGTGGCTGTCTGATCCAGTAGCTCTCTCTGGATCCTTATAACAGTTCTTGAGAGGCCTGGCAGCATGAAGCAAGACCAGGAAAGAGGCAGCACCAGGCGGGCTCTCTTACGTGGAGGACACGGAGTGAGAGAGCAGCGGGGTTTGTACCGTTGTTGCTTAATGTCGTGGAGGAGAATGTCGTGACTGGGGCTCCCTGTTGCCTCAGCCACGGTGCTCCCATCACCGAAGGGACTTCTCTCAGGTCTCAAGAGATCCTCAACCCCGTGAGGCTGATTGGCCTTACAGCAGGCAGCCACCAACTAGCCTCCTCCCCCTCCCTGCAGCTTTTATGGCTTCCTTCTGCCCTGCAGCCCCACCCACCCCTGAGCGCAGCCCCGCCTGGGAAGCTCGGCTGGCCCCCCCTTCCTCCGCTCTCTGGCTCCTGGGAGGAAAGCTGCCGGGTCCTGCTGGTCAGAGGCTCGTGGGCTGAGGCGGCTGGGGAGGCCTGGGCCCTGGACAGAGAGGCAGACGGAATCCCTCCTGTCCACTCCCCACTCAGGCAAACTAAGGGCTGATTCTCAAGGCCAGGTCTGACGAACAGACTCAGTCCTGCACTGCTGTCCTCTCAAAATTGCTTGTCTGGCAGAATCAGGGCCACCCTCAGCACATCTGGGTGGAGTCCTTGGCCGGGCCCTCCAGCCGCTGGCCAAGGCAAGGGGCCAGTAGAGCAAATCCACCCCACCCGACGCTCAACCTCTTCCCTCACCTCAGCAACGTCTCCAGCTCCTGCTTCACAGCACCCACAACAGGTGGGCCACGGTAGGTCAGGGCAGTGTACATCTGCACCAAGGAGGCCCCTGCGCGGATCTTCTCCAGGGCATCTCGGCCACTGCAGACCCCACCCACACCGATGATGGGTATTCGGCCTGGAGGCAAAGAGAGATTGGAGGGAAAGAGGGATTCGTGCCCCACGGGGCCCTGCAGCTGCCCCACAGGCACTCCTGCCCTGCGCTACCTTGGGTGAGAGAGTACATCTCGCTGACGGTCTGTGTGGAGAGCTGGCGCAGGGGTGCCCCGCTCAGCCCGCCCTCTTCATCAAGAAGAGTCCCACGGAGACTTGCAGGGCGGCTCACGGTGGTGTTTGTGACCACGAGCCCATCAACACCCACCTGGGGAAAGAGGCTACTATTAGTGGGAAACTTCCTCGACCTTCTGCTCAGCCCGCATGTGAACCTACTGCCCCGGAGGAACCAGGCGCCACCCCCCAATTATGCCCAGATACTGAGGCCGTGGCCCTCCTGCTCCGCCACCTCACCTCACAAATGACACTTGCGATGTCCCTCTTGTCTTGTGGGGTGAGGTCCGGCGCAATCTTCACCAGCACGGCCGGCTTTGGCTCAGACGTCAGAGCATCCCTCTCTTCCAGGACCTGTCGGGAAAGGCGTGTGGCTGGCTCAGACCCGGAGTAAGCACAGCCCTGCAGCACAGGCGGCATCAACTTGACGTAAGGTTTTTCATGCCACATGTTTTGAGCTTCGTGGCAGGAGTCTGGTAGCTTTTGTTCCTAATGTTTTGCCCGCATCTATGGCTGGCATCTTCAGAGGTATGAAGCCTCCGGAACACATATCACCGTGACGGACCTCTGAAGATGCTAACCATAGATGCGGGTGACACCTTAGGAGCAGAAACTACCAGACCCCAGCCACAGAGCATGGAAAACCCACAACAGCCAAACAATGTTTCACAGAGGGTTTGTGGACTGTGGGAATGTCCAGTTTCTCTGCTGGAAAAAGTACTTTATCGAGTGTCCTCCCCCACCAGCCAACCAGGCCTTGCCCAGAAGGGCACAGCCCGCCTCGGCCGGGCACTCACCCGTGTCAGCAGGAGGCGCAGCTGGCCCTTGCCCTGGAGTGCCCGCAGGCCGGGCGTGTTGGGGCTGGAGACGTTGACCACCAGGTAGTCGGCCAGGGGGCCCAGGGCGCGCACGCCGGCCGTGTAGTCGAGGGATGCGTCGGCAGAGTCCTTGTTCTTGCCCAGGTTGATGCCCAGCAGTCGCCCCTCTGGGAAGAGGCGGGCAGAGAGAGGCGAGGGGAGTGGTCGCCGCCGGCACCCCGAGTCGCCCCCCGCCAGTCCCATGGCCGGCCGCGGCCACCTTACCTGTGCCCAGCCGCCGCTGCGCCTCCCGCCGGGCCCAGAGCCTGCGCCGCACCGCCGCGTGCCCCTCGCTGTTGAAGCCGTACCTGCGGGACGCGCGGAGAGGAGAGGGGGGCGGGCTGTCAGGGGCCGACCGGGAGCGCCCCCTTCCCCCCGCCACGCGCCCCCCCCCCCCGCGCGCACCTGTTGATGACGGCCTGGTGCTCGGGCAGGCGGAAGACGCGGGGCGGCGGGTTGCCGTCCTGGGGCTGCGGGGTGACGCTGCCCACCTCCACGAAGCCGAAGCCCAGCCGGAAGAGCCCGTCCACCGCCTCGCCGTGCTTGTCGAAGCCCGCCGCCAGCCCCACCGGGTTGCGGAAGCGCCGCCCGAAGACCTCCACCTCCTGCGGGGAGAGGCGGGCGGCGGCGGCGGCACCGGGTGAGCCTCAGGGCCAGGAGGGACCCCCCCCGGGCGCCCCCCACCCCCCACCCCCCCGGCCCGGTCCTCACCAAGAGCGGCGAGTCCTCCTCCCGGCCGGGGGCGCGCGGCACCATCCCCAGGGCGGCCAGGCGCACGGCCAGCCGGTGGGCCGTCTCGGGCGCGGCCAGCCCCTGCAGCGCCGGCATCAGCAGCCGTGCGTAGAAGGCCTCGTCCCCCGCCGCCGCCAGGTAGGCCCCCAGCAGCAGCCCGCCGCCGCCCAGCACCGCCGCCGCCTCCCGCAGCCGCTGCCGGAGACAAGGAGGAGGAGGAGGAGGAGGAGGAGGAGGAGGAGGAGATGAAGAGCGCAAGAGCCGTCAGCCCCCCCCCCCGGGCGCCCCCCCGGGCCCCCTCCCTACCCGCAGCGCAGGGGCCATGGCTGGCCGGCACCAGGCGCACGTGGCTCCACCGCCTGGCCCCGCCCCCTCCGGCGCTTTCGGCTGCAGGAGGGCAGCGGGCGGGGCCACGCCCTCCCCAGCGGCTGCAGGAGCAGCCCCCTCCCCACACCTGGGCTGGGCTGGGTCCGTGCCAAGGGGCTGACCCTTTCCAGCCTGAACCCAGAGGGGCCGCTGCCGGCTGCCACAGAAGGCGCCCAGGGACACATCCGGGGGTGGGATTCAAATAATTTGACAACTGGTTGTTTGCAAGCATTTTAATAACCGGTTCTGCCGAAGGTGCGAACCTGCTGAATCCCACCACTGAACACAGCCCTCTTTGTAGCAGCATGCTGAGCACCCTGCTATGCTGCATGGGGGCCCCACCCCCACCCTCTCTGTCCTGGCAGAAGCATAGCTAGCCACTGCCAGGGCAATCATTCGCGTCTCCACCTAACCTCACCTGAAGTGGGCCATGGGTCTGGGCCAGAGCAGGGCATGGCAAAAGGGAAAACTCGGGCCCATTTTGGGTCCAACTCACTGCAGAGGTCAAGAGCATGCCGGGCAAGACCCAAAACCCATTTCCCTTTTGGCCGTGCAGAAGCAGGGCCAAGAACCCCCAGGACAGCAACAACCCCTGGAGCAGGTGATGGTCCTGAGATCTCTCTCTCTTTCTCTCTCTCACACACCACACATGCCCCAAAGCCAACAGCCATCGCAGCGGGAGGCCGGCTCCAGCTCGGAGTACTGTGTTCAGTTCTGGTCGCCACATCTCAAAAAGGATATTGAAGAGATAGAAAAAGTGCAGAGAAGGGCAACGAGGATGATTGAGGGACTGGAGCACCTTCCTTATGAGGAGAGGCTTCAGCGGCTTGGGACCTCTTTTAGCTTGGGAGAGGAGATCGCCTGAGGGGGATATGATTGAAGTCTATAAAATTATGCATGGGCAGAAAATGTTGACAGAGAGAAATTTTTCTCTTCTCACAATACTAGGAACCAGGGGGCATTCATTGAAAATGCTGGGGGGAAGAATTAGGACTAATAAAAAGAAACACTTCTTCACGCAACGTGTGATTGGTGTTTGGAATATGCTGCCACAGGAGGTGGTGATGGCCACTCACCTGGATAGCTTTAAAAGGGGCTTGGACAGATTGATGGAGGAGAAGTCAATTTATGGCTACCAATCTTGATCCTCCTTGATCTGAGATTGCAAATGCCTTAACAGTCCAGGTGCTCGGGAGCAACAGCCGCAGAAGGCCATTGCTTTCACATCCTACATGTGAACTCCCAAAGGCACCTGGTGGGCCACTGCGAGTAGCAGAGAGCTGGACTAGATGGACGCTGGTCTGATCCAGCTGGCTTGTTCTTATGTTCTTATGTTCTCTTCCACCACACCTAGCAGTTGAAGTCAGTGTTGAAATTATGGGGTACAGGACAGAATCCTGCAGGGCCTCAGAGCGCCCATGGAGGGGGGGGGAGGCAGGCAGGCAGGCTGACAAGGCCCTGTTGACGCCCATCCTGGCCAGAAGGAAGCCACGCACTGTCACACAGGAAATCCCCCAAGCGGGGCAGAAGAAGTGTGAGGGGACGTCTCCCTGTTTCCTCCCTGCTAATGGCAGCCTTACTGAGGTGTGGGAAAGGTGGCAGAACTATGCAGTCAGTTGCTACTGGATGAGGCATCTGCTGCGAGGGGAAGGGTGTGGCCCAACCCCTCCCCTGCGGGGTGGCCTGGCAGAGGCTGGATGGGCCATGCCTTCTCCCTCTGGCACTTGGCTGCTGTCACTGGGGAAGTCGGAGCCACCTGGATTTCAGGGTTTTGTTTAAGGCACGAAATAACGTCTCTTTGTACCATTAATGACTTCTGAGGTTTTTTAACATTTAAAAATAAACATTATTTAAAATATTTTTGGTTCAACTGTGATGCCCCCACTTAGTGTGGCTGTATGTTTTTCTTGTAAAGTTGGCCAGCCCTCCGGTCCTTTCCCTGCCTCTTTCCAAGTTCTGTGTGGTGGCTGGAGAGATGGGCTGATCACAGCTGTGAATTCATTTTCTCTCGGACTGTAATTCCACCGTCTGCTCTCTGACACCCATTCCAACCCCTGGTTTTCCATAATCGAAGAAAAAATGGCTTCTATTGGATGGTCAGTGGACTCACTTTGCCCTTTGTCCTACTCAGAAGCTTATAGAAAATTAAAAGGTCAACTATTGGATAGAGAGTTCTCTACCCTAATCACCGCAGCCAAGAAAACGTGCTCCCCCCTGTATTTTTCTCTCCCATTTGAACAGGGCCACTTGGCACACTACCTGTATTGCTTAATAAACCCTGCTCAAAGGAGAGTCATAATGCTCTCCAGGTTTAATGTTATGCCTTCTGCCTTGTTATGTGGCAGATTTAACAAGCAAGAAAAGGCCAAAAGATTGTGCCCGTGTAATGATGGCTCAGTTGAATCTCTGGCCCACCAATTACTACACTGTTTCAGATTCAAGGAAATCAGATCAAAGTATGTGAATCTTACTCCTTTACATTTACCTGATCTCCCCGATTTATTTAGATTACACTACTTGTTGGACAACCCTGATCCTTCTCTCTGTATGATAGTGGCATACTTTCTCCTGGAAATTACTAAAAGCTATGAATCGCACAGTGGCTCTAGTGGCCGTGGGACTCTTTCTGCTAGAGAGCTGCCGTCAGCAGAGGGCAGCCTTTTGCCTGTGCTCTTTGCAGAGATGGCCCTTCATTCAGAGAGCTGCACTGGAGGGCAGGAAGGCCTTGTGAGACCGTGCAAATCCTGGCACTTCCACAGGGGTCTACTTCAGGCTGAAGGTGGCATGGAGGGCTCCCCAAAATGCCACCGTTGGTGCGTGACTCAACCTCTCGCCATTCTTCTCCTTGGCAGCTCCACCCAGCCCCTTTCTTGAAAGGGCGCTCAGCCAAGAGTCTTGTTGCTAGCCCTAAAGCCAGTCTTTGGGGCAGCCCCACCCCAACTGACTCATAGCAGAAGCTCCTGGCAATCAGGTTGCCAGCAGCGTGACTGTCTGTCAAGCACGGTCCTGACAATAGCCCCCCAGCTGTGCAAACAAGGCCCCTCCCTCCCTCCCTCCCGAGCGCTGCAGCTGTGTCTACTCAGCTCGGCCACTTTTGTCCTGGGGGACGGCCCACCTCCCTGCTGCTCAGCTGGCGGGGCCAGGCTGTGCGTGGGTGAGCGTGGCGAGGTGGGAATATAAGCAGGCGGTTCAGGGCCCTCCTACGCAGAAGGGGGAGACCATGGGGCTCTGCCACCGAGAGCTGTGGCTGTGGCTGCTGTGGGCAGGGGTCCACGTGGCCGGCCTGCTGCCCCAGCCCCCGAGGGGAGAGGTCTGCTACCAGTTTGTCAGATGGCCCCAGGGCTTTCCAGCGGCGCAGGCCTGGTGCTGGCTGCACGGAGGGTCCCTCCTCCTCTCTTGGGATCAGCACGCCAGAGCCTTCCTGCAGCAGAGCCTGAATCGCGGGAGCAAGAGCTGGGTGGCCCCTCATGCAGAGGTGCCTCCGGAGCAGGACTGGGGGGCCAGAGGCCAGGGTGAGAGATGGAGGGGTGTGTGTGGCCCCACTTGGCTGGGGAGGAGGGCTGTTCCCTGGCCCACTCTGCCTCCCTGCTCCCTGCAGCCGAGGGAGGGGGGCCCTCTGTCCCAGCCACGACCCAAGGTCAGTTTCCCTCCACGGAAAAAGGGACCCCCCTCCTGGAGTGCTCACCCAGGCCAGCTCCAGCAACGTCTCCATCCCTCAGGACGTTCACCTGTGTGCCAGAGCATCGTCCGGATCGAGGACCAGTTCTGGGCCAGGAAGAGCGCCTGTTTTGAGAAGCTCCCCTTCGTCTGCCAGTATGGTGAGTCAGCGCCCCGCAGGGCTGCTGGGGGGAAGTAGCCAAGGCAGGGACAGCAACAGGTGGCAGCAGGGGGGATTCCTGCCCCGTGCCCCCACAGAAGGATGCCTGCTTGTGAGGAGGCCATCTGCGCAGGCAGGCAGGCAGGCACGCAGGTCCCCCTCCTGCCCCTGGGTGCGGGATGACAGGAGCCTTTCTGAGCTCAGTCTACCCCCCACCCCATCTCCCAGGCCCGCACAGGCTGCGCAGAGAGGCTCCCAGTCCGCAGCAGGTGAGTCTCAGGCATAATACCCGTTGCCCATCCTGTGGGGCGTGCAGCAGGGACCTGTGCTGGTGCTCACAGGGGCTGTGCCCGCCCAGCCATTCGCTGAGAAAGGGAGGCGTTTTCACCCTCTGCCTGCCTCCTAGCGACGCCATCCCTGCACGGTAAGGTGCAGCCCAAGACAGAGGGCCAGAGCGACTCCGGGGCCGACCAGAGAGCCCGTGGCTGCCTCCCAGAGCTTCCGGCCCGGAATTCCAAACCATCCACAAAGCGACGGGCCAACAGACACCAGCAGTGCCCCCTGGCGACCCACTGTCCAGCCAGCGACCGGCACGTGGCACAGCCCGGACCCTGGGTTGGAGCTCAGCCCCCAGACGTGGCCTGGCCACCACCAGGGAAGCCTCGACCAGCATCAGCCCAGCACCTCGGCAGCATCCAGAGCACACCTTCAGCCCAGCACGTGGCCTCCAGGCAGCCCCCAGCCCCTGCAGACCCCCTATGAGGGGCCCTCCACGCCAGACGCCTCCAGCAGCCCAGGGCCTGGCACCCAGCCACAGCCCACCACCAAGGGACTGGGAAGCCCCCAGACCCACTCCGCCGTGGGATCCAGCTCGCTCGGCCCCCAGGATGTCCCACCTGAGGTCAAGGGCCAGGTAGGCAGCATCCATGCCAGCGAGCACCAGCACCATGGTGCCCCAGCCAGCTTGGCTCCTCTACCCTGTGGCCCCTCAGCATGGTATTCCGAGCAGCCAGCAGGAAGGTGGGGGGGGGGGCTGACTGCCTTCTCAGCACTGGGGCCTGGCTGGGGGAGGGCTGCCTTTGGAGCCAGGGGGTCAGCTGGCTGCCCCCCTGCGTGCAACACCCCAGGAGCCTCTCCCAGCCCCCGACTCTGCTCCCGCAGGCCCTGGAGCGGCTGGTGTGTCAGTTCAACCAGAGCGTGGAGACCGTGGGCCACCCGCTGGCTGTGGAGAGGGCAAGCCAGGCCCTGCGGGATTTGACCAGCCCCTCTGCCTCGCTGTCTGAGGACGACCAGGTATTGACCTGCTGCCAGTGGGCGGGCCCAGGTCACCTAGCAGGGTCCACCCTGGGGCTTGACTGGGCCAAACTTCTCCCGCGCCCTTCTCGGCAGCTGCCAGCAGAGCCCCTGCAGCCAGCCAGCCAGCCAGCGCGGTGCCATTTGCAGCGGGAGTCTCATTCCTGCAGGTTCAGGCCAGCCGGACCCTCCAGTTTTTGAGTTCTCAGTTGCTGGTGGAGCCCCGGTCAAGCAACTGGTCCTACCCAGGCTTGGCAGCTGCAGCTTCATCGCTCTTCCAGTCTCTCGGCAACCTCCTCGTGGCCGTGGGCACCAACACCTCCAGCTCCAGCGGGAGCAAGCAGCAGGTGGGCGAGGGGAGGGCAGAGCCCTCTGGGGGTGCTGCATTCCTTCACCTCTGGCCAGGTGGCCAGGCCTTTCCCTCAGCTTCCACTCCCCTCAGGCTCTGGGCAGGGCACGGGAGCCCCCTGCGCCCAACTCTGGCAGTGCCCACAGCTCCGAGCCATGCCTTCCACCAACCCCACCTCCCTGTTGCAACAGAGGGCAGTTCTGGCACAGGCTCTGGTGGCGCTGCCCCTGATTCAGGCGGGACTTCTCCTGGGCAACTCCTCCGCAGAGGCCTGTGTGACTGTGGCGTCGCCAGCACTCAGCACCATCCTGAGCAGGTAGCCTTCTCCTCCCGCTCCTGCGCCAGCCCTGAGATAGGTGGGGTGGGGGTGTCAGGGCGAGCTCTCCTCCTCCTCCTCCTCTCTCCCCACCCCCTTCCTGACAGGCGCAGTGCGACTTCCCTGCCCCATAGCTCCTTCCACCTGGCTCAGCCCAAGCCCTTGACGGTCACCTTCCCAGCCGCCTCCTCGTTGGCCCCGATGCTCAGCCAGCACAGCCAAGCGCTGCTGCAGGTCCAGGTGGGTGGCGCAGAATAGCTGGGTTCCGCAGGGGTCGGGGTGTGTGTGTGTGTGTCTCCTTTGCTGGAAGCCTCTCTGTGCTCCTGGAGAGGATGCAAGGAGGGGGAGGGCACCAGCAGCTCAGCCCCTTCCCCGGCCCCTTGCAGGTGGCCTCTTTTGCAGGCGACCCCTTCCGGTCCCTCAGCGAGAAGGCCATGGCCAGTGTGGCCAGTGTTGCTCTCCGTGCCAGCGAGGGGCCCGTCAGCCTCCATGACCTCCCCGAGGAGATTGAGGTAGGAGGACTCAGGAATGAACGCCGTGCTCCCATCGTGCACTGAGGCCAAGGGGGAGGCCAGCTGAGGGCGCCTCACCACCAGTCGGGAAATGGTCACTCTCCTGGCCAGCGCTGGGTCTTGACTTTTGTAGCCCATGGAGGGAGGGGGTTGAATGTCGACCATTTCTGCAGCCACACAGAGCTCAGTGGGCGTCCCTCAGTCTCACGGCTCCAGCAGCCCACCCAATCATCGCACCCACACAAGCACACGAAGCGACTCAGCCCACTCATCTGCTGAATACAAGACAAGACTAACCCCCAAGCCAGTTTTTAAATAGTTTTTCTGCAGGTTTCCTGAGAAATCCTTCCCATCGGAGAACAAAGGCTGTCAGGCGATAGCGGCTCCAAGAGTTTTCAGCCTCTCCTAAACCAACCATGGATTTGAAGCACCCCTTGCCCCAAGAGTGGCCGGGAGGAGCCGGCGGCCCTAAGAATATTCCCGAGGAACCTTGAAGGGCTGTGTTGGGGGTTCACTTCCTCCCGGCCTGGCCTGGGGCCTTAAAGGGTCCAAAATCTCCCTCCCACTGGCTCTAAAATGTCTGGGAGGAGTCTGATCAGCGGACGCTGCAGCGTTTGGACAGAGCTGGGCCACAGGAGTGCTGAGGGTCACCGGCGGCTTCACGCTCCCCCTGCAAGAGTGCTGCCCCAGCTTCACGCTCCCCACCCCTCCTGCCTCCTGGTCTCCTCCTCCTCCACCCCTTGGCCAGCTGCCTCAAAGCCTGCTTGCCCTTTGGTGCGCCGCGGGGCAGCCGCGCCCTCAGACAGGGTCCTGCCGCGGGGAGAGCCCTCTGGCTTATCCTTTGGGACAGAGTCAAGCCGGCTGGGCTTCTGGAGCCGGGGGGCGGGCAAGGGGGCTGCTGCTGCTGCTGCTGAGTCTTGGCGGGTGACCCTTCTGCTTTCAGATTGCTCTCGGGGAAGAGGGTGAGGCAGAGGGCTCTGCCTGCTGGCTGAATGGCAGCAGAGGGCACTTCGAGGTGGAGGTGAATGTCACGTCTCTGGAGGATGCCCTGCTGGTCAGCGTGAGACCCGCTGCTCCTCCTCTCCAGATCACCTTGTGCCTGGCGCCCCTCTCCCGGGCCCACAGCAACAGCTGCCTCCTCAACACCACGCTGCCCAAGCACCGCTGGCAAGAGGGTGAGGAGCAGGAGGGGTGAGGCTGGGGGGGGGGGGGTCAAGGCAGGAGCCTGTGGGACAAGGAACAAGGACAGGCCTGGCGCTTTCAAGCCCAAGCGTGTGGGGAGGCCGGGATCCTGCTGCCTTCTGCCCTGCCGTTGGTCCCCTGCCCGACCCCCCACTGTTCCTGCAGAGGGAGCGTACGTGTGGGTCGTTCCCCCGGAGGACCTGCGGCTGCTTGGCCTGGGCCCCTGCTCCCTCTCCACCGAGGTGGCTCCACAGCCACGGGGCCCTGCCAACTTCTCCGTCACTGTCGCCAGAATGGGCTGCTACCACTGGGCCACCCAAGCCCAGGCCTGGACGAGCCACGGATGCCGGGTAGGGAAGGGGCCAGCAGCACCATGGGGAGGGGAGGGGCCAGCAGCACCATGGGGCAGAGAGAGCACTGGGGAGGCCTTGGTGGGCAGGTCTGGGATTCAGCCGCGGGCAGCCTCTTCAGTGGCCGCACCCCACGATCCAGGCAGGGAGGGTGGGCCTGGGAAGGACAGGATGCCCCTTCCTCCAAGGGCCTGCCCTCTCCTCGTCTCTGGGGACCCCAGGCTGGAGGATGCCGACCCTCAGACCAGATATGCCGGGAAACCCTTTCCTGCCTAGTGAGATATGGAGGGCGGGGGCGGGGTGGGGGAGCCCCAGGAGGCTCTGTTGGCCCAGGCGGGGCTCCAAGGCCACCCTCTCTTTCCAGGTGGGGCCCCAGAGCACCCTCCAGAGGACCCACTGCCTCTGCAGCCACCTCAGCTTCTTCGGCCGCCTCTTCCTGGTCGTGCCGCACGTGGTCGACCTCCGGCGTGTGGACCAGCTCCTGAGCCGAGTGGGCCAGAACCCAGCTGGGCTGGCCTTGCTGTGCAGCCTCTTGCTTGCCTACGGAGCCCTCCTGCTTTGGGCCCTCCGGCGGCAGAAGGTGGATGTGGGAAAGGTGAGGCGGAGGGCCAGGAGCTGCTGCTGCCCCCTGGCCGTCTCCAGCTTCCCCCTCTGCCCAGAGGTAGACTCTGTGGTGTGGTCTTCTGCCCCAGGTGAAGGTCACGGCCTTGGCGGACAATGCCTCCAGCGCTTGCTGCCGCTACCTGGTTCAAGTCTTCACTGGCTATCGCCGAGGAGCAGCCACCTCAGCTAAGGTAAGGAGAGGCTGAATGGCTGCAGGGAGCAAACAAAGGCAAGCTGCCGCCACACCCACACCCACACCCCCCTGCTTGGGATGAGTGCAGCTAACTGCTCTGCATGACTCCCTGGTCGCTGGGGATGTGGCCGCCCGGAGGCACCTCTGCTTGAGAAAGGCGCGTTTGGGTAAAGAGCAGAGGAAAGCTCGCCTGCGCTCCCTTCCTGGGAATCCTGGCTGACCACCCTCTCTGGGCCCCAGGTTGTCCTGACCCTGTATGGGGCAGAGGGGCGGAGTGAGCCACACCTGCTGCAGCACCCACAAGCCCCCAGCTTCCAGACGGGCGGCATGGACGCCTTCCTCCTGACCACCTGGAGGCCCCTGGGCACCCTGCACTCCGCCCGCCTCTGGCACGACAACAGCGGTGCAAGCCCCAGATGGTACGTCTGGGCCCCAGTTCAACCGGCGGGGGTGGGGAAAGCTGTGGGCTGGGAAATACCTGGAGATTTTTTGGGGGGGGGGGAGCTGAGCAGGGTGGGGTGGGGGGAGGGGCTTCCATGGCATAAAAGGCCGCAGAGTCCGCCCTCCCAAGCGGCCGTTTTCTCCAGGGTAACGGACCTCTGTTGCCTGGAGATCAGTTGCCATAGTGGGAGATCGCCAGTCACCAGCTGGCAGTTGGCAACCCAAGATAGGGGGCAGGTGGAGCTGAGACTAAGCTTAGCAGGTGCAACTCCCCCAGCCACCACCTCCCACGCCACAGCACCCACCAGCCCATCAACAGGGACTTGGGCCAGCTTCATAGCCCCTGTAAAGAGAGGGACATGATTGGCACCCCCCCCCCAGATACGCAAGGGTGTGGCTGTGGTGCACCTGTGCCAGGTACAGGACCACCTCCCGAACTGGCTCCTGGTGTCCCCCAATATGCTGTGAGGAGCAGGCACCACCGCTGCCCCAGTATGGTCGCAGCAGGCACCGCAAGAAGCAGCTGACGTATGCCCAGAGGCCAGGGATGGTGTGACTGCCTCTCTTGGCCTGACCTCGGCTGCTATCACCCCAGTCAGCAGCCCCCCTTCTTACCCCAAGCAAGCAGTGGCAGGCACTCGCCAGGGGAGGCAGTAGAAAGGCCCGGAAGCACCTGAGCTCAGTGGGGGGAGCAGTGGGGGGCGGGGGGGGGGGCGGATCTGTGGGCTGCTGTACCGGGCAACTGTCTGCAGGTTTGTGCGTCGGCTGGTTGTCAGTGACCTGGCTGCCCAAAAGAAGTGGTATTTCCTGTGCAACTGCTGGCTGGCCGTGGACCTGGAAGAGGGCCAAGTGGACAAGGTCTTCGTAGCAGCCTCTGAGAGGGAGCTGCGGTCCTTTGGGTATGCCCTGAGCCCTTCCCCAAGGGGTGTCCTGTCATGGCCGTGTGCCTGCCGTCTGAATGCATGCAGACTGGGGCCACTGGGGGCCAAACAGAAGCAGGCTGGAGCCCCGGAACCTGTTTGGGAGGGCCAAGCGCAGCCATGGCCCATTTGGAACATCCGCTGGGTGGGCAGGCGCAGAGCATCTCTCTCCCTTTGAATAGGAGGGGGCTTCCCAGAGCCCTCCTCCCCACCCCCTCTCAGCCCAGGCACACCCACAGTGTGCCCCATTCCCCCCTCCCCCACAGAAACCTCTTCTGGACAGGGCTAGTGGAGAAACTGAGCCAGGAGCACCTGTGGCTGTCGGTGGTGACGTGTTCGGCGTGGAGCCCCTTCACCCGGGTGCAGCGGCTCTCCTGCTGCCTGGCCCTCTTGCTGTGCTCCATGCTCATCAACATCATGTTCTGGAAGGGGCCAGTGGAGGAGATGCACCAGCCAGGTGAGGAGCTCCCCAACTCCTCCCACAGCGATGCCAGAGGAGGGTGGAGTGAGCGGCAGAGAGGCCTGCCCAAGCTGACTCGGGGTAGGGCGAGAACTCAGCCTTTCCTCTGCATCCAGTCTCCCCATCTCAGCATGATGGCTGGTCCCAGCTTTCGCCTTGGGGGTCTCAGGCCCCAGGAGCACCTGCACTAAACTGAGGGGCTGGTCTTTGCCGCCTGCTGCAGGTCCCTTTGTGGTGACGTGGCGGGACATGGTGGTGAGCCTGCAGGCAGCCGTCCTCCTGATGCCGTTCCACCTGCTGATTGTACACATCTTCCGGCTAGTCCGGCCTCCCGCCTTGCAGCTGCTGCCTCCTCCTGTGGACCCCCGACTCTCACACCCAGCAACGGTGCCCTCTAGGCCACTGCCCACAACCCTGTCCATTCAGCAGGTGAGTACACGGGAGCAGGCTGGGCAGTACCATGTTACTGGCCTAACAGGGGTAAGGGTTTTATTGAAGGGAATCTCCACCAGCTGCTAAAAGTGTAACAGCACACATATAGTTTTTAAAAGTAGCAAAGGGGAATGAACTCACATTGGCAGCAAGAGGGGCCAAGAGGAGATCTTTTAAACTGTATAATACGGGGAAGGAATTCTGGCAATGAATATTCCATGTTCAATGTCTTACTGGCGGGCACAGTGAGCCACCTCTCCTGCATACGCCCAGTGTGCCAGGTCGGAACGAGACAGATACGGGTACAGTAGCCGCTCTTGCCCCAAATGATGGAGAGCTACCCGGGCCGTTTGAGCGACCTGGCCCTCCAGCAATAGTGTGGAGTCCAAGGTCACGCCCAGGCTCTTGACAGACGAGGCTTTGGGGAGTGTACCAGGAGAGACTGCCCCTTAGATATGTGGGTCCCAGACCGTTTATGAAGACTTAATGCCTGGGTTTTCATGAAGGAAGTTCCTGCATGGAACCTGCAGAGATCCTGGAAGTAGCTGCCAACTGGCACAGCCCCAAATAGGGTGGACAGCAAGCCTTGCCCAGCCCCATGCTGCTGGAGTCCTGGGTAGCCATCCCACTGACTCCTTCCTCAGGAGCTGACGGAGACCGTGGGCTTCCTGTACAAGAACCCGCTGTGCTGCTGCCAAGAGCTGTCTGAGTTCCCTGGGACTTGGAAGCAAGTGCCAGAGCTGGTGGCAGGCCTCTGTGTGCTCGTCCGCTCCTCTCTGCAGCAGCTGCAGGAGCCAGAAACCCTCAAGCAAGGTGAGAAGGGCTGGGGGAGGCAACTCACACACACTCTGATCCTGCTCAGACAGACAGCAGCCGGGAATGGCCAAGGCTGCCCTCAAGCAGCTCCTCACCTGCTGCTCTCGTGCTTGAGCGGGCATTTCATAATCCCAGAGGAGTGGAGAGGGGGGCCTGCCCAGCCTGACACCCCTTTGCCCTCCCATTCAGAACGATCTGGCAGTCTCCACAGCTACCTGGGCCATGTGGTGTCTGATCTGGAGGCTCAGCTGTGCAGCCTGGATGGGGGGAACCTTCCAAATCCTGATGACTACCTGCAAGCCCGGAACCAGCTACACAGACTCCGGCAGCAGCTGGAGCAGCAGAGATGCCAGCTTGGTGCAGAACAGCTCAGGTACGCAGGCCCTGCTGCTCTTGGCCCGAGACGTGTGTAGAAACAGACAGGAAGGGCTGGGCCGCTCAGTCCCAGGCAGTGAAGAGATGGGTCGTTGGTCCTCATGCGAATGTGCATATTACATGGGCAGCACTGGCAAAAGTGTAGCTTTCCAGAAGAAGCCCACAGGCTGGGACCATGCCAGCCGCCCCACCCCCCACTCTTATTCCCTCGAGTGGCGAGGCCAAGAGAAAGAGAAGGGAAAAAGACCGTGTCCCAAAGGTGGCCGTTGGAGCCTGTCAGAGTTCAAGGGGGAGACTACGGTGGGGTCAAGGCACCAGCCCTCCCCCGTCCAGCCTTGAGACAGCAGCTCCATGTTGAGAACCCCGAGTCCAAGGGATGCTCAGGATGGGCCAGCAACCCACAAAATGACAAAACCCCGGCATTTGCAGCCACATACCTCATCCTTGGTAGCTGCCACCAGCTCCTTTTCACTGCCCAAGCAGCCAGAAGCCAAGCAGCAAGCTTCCAGGGATTAAAGTCAGGAAAGTCACTCCTGCAAGGTAGACCACTGCAACAAGAGTTTCACAAAACACTTAACCTGGAACGGGTAGTAGTCAAGTAGGCCTAGTCGCTGGAAGACAAAACACCACAAGGTAAATTAAAGCTATTTTAAATAATTGTGCAAAAATGTTTCTAAGAAGAATAGTGAGCAGTTATTAAAATAATAAAACTAAACCAAGAGGCCTAAATATGCAGCCGTAGCATTGGCTCAGTTTCCCCAGATGTCCCCCTTTCCAGTTAAAATCCTCCAGCAGTCAAAGCCCCTCTTTCCAAGAGCCAGCCTGTCGGACTGGCCGGTGATGTCCATTAAATATGTAACCTTGTTCCTAGCTATGCGACCCAAGGGTGTGTGTGGGGGGGGTGTCAGAGCAAGATGCAATTGGGGGGGCTCATTAGTCCCTCCCACTTCTCACAGGAGTCGAGCCTCATGATTCCACCTTCGCTAAGTGGCTGGAGGTGGCTCCACGGTTCTTGGGATAGCAGCTGCCTCGGCCCAGCCCCCGGACTCCTCTCTCAGTTGCAAAAGGTCACCCCTTGCTGAATCTCAAGCAACAGAGCAGCTGTTTCCCAAGTCAACTTTTCGATTGTAGGCCTAAAGCAGTGGGTAGCTGCATTGAGGGGGCTCAGTTCCTCGACACTCTGCACTGAACGCTGAAAGCCCGAGACGGCCTTGTGCCCACCACCCGCCACTGAGAGAGAGACCCACCAGAGGCTTCCTGGATGAAAGGAAGAGCTGCGGGGGAGAGGGCATTGCTTCTCTTCTGAGTTGTGGTTCTTGACACTCTGTGTAGGCACTGAGGAATGGGGCAAGGGCTGGAGGAGGAGGAGTGTGGGGGGGAATCCTAGCAGGGTGGTGAAAGTCAAAGGTGCTCGGGTGCCGTTGGGCCAGGGGTCAGGGCAGGGGTGTCCTTTCTGCACTGATGGTCCCTAGGGCCCCAGAGAAGGCACAGGCCTCCTCCTGCTGGATGGCTCAGTGTGGCCTGGAAGTTGCCACAGAAGTGGCGATGCTGCCTCTGGCTGTGGCCCAGTGGTCCCGTTGTGGCTCCTGCGAGTGGCAGCAGCTCTGCAGGGTCCAAGGCAGGGAAGGGGCATCTCCGGCGCTTCCAGCCAAGCTTTAGCAGGTCTCTGAAAAGGCAGCTCCTTTCCGCCAGCGCCACCGACAGTCCCCCCCCTCCCAGCCTGCCTGCTCGGACGATGGCTTCTCTTTCTTCCTCCTGGCAGCCAGCTCAGTAGCTTCCCGACGGAGGCCCCCGCGGAGCACAGAGCCCCCTGCTGCAGCGGCCTACCCAGGCGCCTCCGATTCCTCTGCTGGCTGGTGGTTGCTTCCGCAGGCCTGGGCGCAGGCTTCTTCACCGTGCTGTACAGTCTGCAGTTGAGCAGGGCCCAGGCCACCCACTGGGTCACCAGCATGGTCCTCTCCGTGCTGCAGAGCCTCTTCCTCATGCAGCCACTGAAGGTACGGCGCTCGGTGCCGCCGGGGGCACAGGGGGGCATCCCTCCTCCAGCAAAGGTGCTCCCTCACGCCCCTTCCTCTCCTGGCCCTCAGGTGCTGGCCATGACCGGGATCTTCTCACTGATGCAGAGAAGAGAGCTATGGCAGGACAAGGGTCAGGAGCAGATGCTACAGTGGGCGCTAGGCCTCACGGGTAATCCAAGCCCCAAACCCCAGCGACGTCTGGGCTCACGTGGGAGGAGGGATGCTGGCCATTTCCCCGAGCCCTGGCCCCCAAAGGCCTTTCTTTTCTTGGTGCTGACCCAGCAGCCCTCCCCCTCCCCTCCCCTCTCCCCCAGGAGGACCCCTGCCCCCTGCAAGCCCTGGGTCAAGAGACCGGATCTCCGACACCATCTACAGGCCGCCCGCTCTCCGGTCAGCAGTCCAGCCCAAGGAAAGAGCCGTGAAAGAAAAGATGCTATTCTCCTTGGTCCGAGAGATCGTGGGTGAGAGGAAAGAGCCCCCTCCCCCCCAAGATCTGGCCAAGATTGTTCTGGGAATCTGCATATGGAGGAAGGCTCCCTGGGTGGTGTAGAGGGGGGGTGGGTGACGGGGTTATTCCAAAGCGCTGCAGAAAGGGAACGTGTGGGGGGTCTTCACAAATGGTTTTATGGAAGAGGAAGCCCAGAAAAGGTGTCCTGCAGCAAATCCAGTTCTTGCCACTCTTGATTGCCTTTGCAGCCCCGTGTTTCTAAGCCCTTGGAAGTCAAACTGAGTGCTGTGAGAGACATGGTTGCTAGTGCATGCCCCCCTCCCCCCACATGCACAATGCGAGGGCCTTTTGCCAAGCTGAGGATGGGGAGCAGAGTCACGTGGCCAAACATCATATCACAAGAGGGCTTTGTTGGTCTCTTAAATGGCACATGAAAGGAAGGGGCCATCTCAGGTTGGCACCCTCTATGATCTGTGGACCGGTGCCTACCAAGGGTGCCTACTGACTGTGGGCACAGCCCTGGTGCATTTGTTCTGCATATGCCAGCAAAACGTGGAGGAGGGTGTGCGCCTGTTCCTGCCCCCCTGGCAGATTTGGCCCTTCTCCTGCAATGCAGAGTCAACTGGGCACATCGGCTCCCTCCAGACCCCTCCTCCCGTACCCCCCAGGGGAGGGCTCACGCCCGTTCCCTTCTCCCCCTCGCAGTGCAGCTCTTGTTCCTGGCCGCGCTGATGGTCCTGTGCTATGCTGAGCGGAGCCCCAGCGAGTTCTACCTGAACGACGCCCTTCAAAGAAGCTTCCTGAGCCAAGTGGGCGGCATCCTGACACTTGAGCATTTGCAGGACTGGGCCCGGCACACCCTCCTGCCCAGCATCTATCGGGACTCCGAAGGTGAGCCAAGCCAGCCCCGGTGGAGACCAGCAGCCTCCTCGTTGCTTCCCCTTCCCAGTTTTTCATGTCAGCATGAGTGACATCTTCTCTGTGGCTGCCCAAACTTCAGCCCGCTCCCTCTGGGTCTTCCAGGTTTTGCCACGATGGATGCAAACTCTTTCCTGGTGGGCAGCGTGCGCCTCCGGCAGATCCGGGCCCCAGAGAAGCTCGGGCCAGCTGTCCTCCTGCCCCCACAAGAGCTCAGTGCTGCCAGTCAGGAGGACAGCGGGTGTCCCAACTGGGGGTCTGGCGACAGAGCACAAGCGGCGGCCTGGGTCTACCAGAGTGAGACCACCCTTCAAGAGTACCCTACTTGGGGGAAGTTTGCCATCTATCCAGGAGGTGGCTATGTGGCAGATCTTGGCACAAATGCAAGCCACGCCAACAGGTAGGGGGACGTGCAGAGATACAAAGCAGGTTGCTCAGGGTCGCTTGTGTCTTTGCTGAGTGGCCTCGCGGGACTCTTGGTCTCCCAGGTCACCTGTGGCTTCTCATGTGCAGGTCCAAAGTGATACAGCCGGTGACTTTGGGGGAGGAGGAAGGGATTAGAAACATTTTGACTCTCTCATTTGGTCGGATGAACTGGCAGGTGGAGTTCCCTCCGCCGCACTTTGTAGACAGTCCTCTGGCGCCTTCATTTTACCAGGCAGTTTCAAGAAGTTCTCAATTCTCTGGTCACCTGATCCGCCTCGTGTCTAAGAGAACAGGGAAACTCAGCTGCACCGTTCTGATTTCCAGTCTGCACAGAGTTCAGAAAGGAGTGCAAGTGTGTAGCTGCCAGGACACGTTAAGCATTTATTGAAGAACTGACGTATATCCTCATTCCAAGCACAGAGTTCTCCTTGCAGCTGGGGCAAATCAGGTGCTTGGGGGCAGATAGTTCTCGGGGGCCTTTGGGCCTGGTATTTGGTATTCAGTCACCCACTCATCCTGGATTTGAAATCCACTTGGCTAATCTAGCTGATACCTCTCCCCAATTAATTTTTCTAATAAGGGCTCTACAAAACTAGCCCTTTGAGGCTTAGAGTTTGCCTATCAGTCTAGCATTTGTAGTCTAAAACTCATCAACAGAGGATTGTCATGGATGCCACTGAAGCTGACGTGGGGAGCTCCTACTGGCGAACTGCAGAGAGTTGTCCCACCTTGGCCTGTCAGCAGACAGTTGAGGCCTCTGTGCTCATAAATCTACTCAGCATCCCACTTCTACCCACCCACGCCAGCCCTGCAAAGAGGCCGCCAGTTCTCTTCTGTCTCCATGCTTCTGTGTCTCCTCTAGAACCCTCCGTGCTCTGGCGCGGGATAAGTGGCTGGACAGCTGCACACAAGCCGTCTTCGTGGAATTCACCGTCTACAATGCCAATGTCAACCTCTTCTGCGCAGTCACTGTGATGCTGGAGTCCAACGGGATAGGCAAGGGTGGACCTGTGGCTGGGGAGGGGAGGCACTCTGGTCCGGGGCTGGGTGAGGACAGAGGGGACACGTGACCAGCTTCCCTGCCAGGCCCTGACCTGAGTCTTGTTTCCCTGGCAGGGGCCTTTGCCAGCTCAACTGCTCTGCAGATCCTCCGGCTCTACCCCAACAGCCAGATGTTTGTTCCGCTGGCCTGCGCCCAACTAACTTTCTTGCTGCTGCTCTTGTACTACGTGGTGGTGCAGGTGAGCAGAGGGGGATTGGGCCAGGCCTGGTGTGCTGGGGGAGAAGCCAGGACTTTGCCCTGGGGGGTTTGGGGCGGGGGCAGAGTCACACACTTCTCTCCAGAGCGATGCTGCCTTTTGTCAAGTGCCTGGGTCATGCAGGGCCTGAGCTTGAAGCAGAAGAGATGGAACTACTGGCGCACCAAGGGCACCTTGCTGGATGCCTTCAGCGTCCTCATCAGTCTGACTGCCGTGGGCCTGTACGTGAGGAGGCAGCTGTTGGCGGCCAAGGTCCTGAGGGAGCATCGCCAGGACCGTACTAGGTTGGTGTGTAGCAAACACGCCATAGTGCTGGCCAGGTGTGGTGGCCCTGGCCCATCCCACAGCAAGGCTGTCCAGCCTGGCACTTCCTGGGGCACCTGCAGCTGACACCCCCCCCCCCCCCGGTCCTGCTGGCCTTGAGTGACCGCAAAGCCCTCGTGGTTCACTGGCAGGTTTGTCCGGATCTCAGAGATGGTGGAAGCAGATTCAGCGCTGACCTACTTGATTGCCTTCCTGGTGGCTTTGACCACAATCAAGTTGTGGAATCTGCTCCGCTTGAATCCCAGAATGCACCTCATCACCCGCACACTGCAGAAGGCCTGGGACCAGATCCTGGGGTTCCTGGTGACACTTCTGGTGCTCCTGACTGGCTATGCCTTTGCGGTAAGAGTGTATTGGCGGTTGCCGATGTTGGGGCAACACCCACTGGGGATGCGTTTTGACACCGGACAGCGTGCAGCCTCAGGAGCCGATGAGCGGGAATGCTGCCCCGCCAGCCTTGGCCTGACTGGATGCCTGCCTCCTGTGCCAGGGAGCGTTCCCACAGGGGAAAGAGCTGGCCTTCCTTCCCGCCCAACAAAGCCCAGCTTGTGAGAGGGGCCTGGGTGGGGGCAGAACAGGGAAGAGGAAGATCTTTGTGAAGGCAACAGTAGCTATAGCAGCACTGCTTATTTTTAGGACATCCCTGCAACCACAAGCATGTTCCATAGCATCAAAGGGCCACAGGTCACTAACTACATGGACGGTCATGGCAGACTGGGGCATAAATGTGATGGGAAACTCTTAAGCTGCCCCCCCTCCCACACACCCCCTTTGCCTTTTCATCTTCCTCTTTGTGCAACTTCCAGTGCAATCTCCTATTTGGATGGAGCATCTTCAACTTCAAGACCTTCTTGGACTCAGCAGTGACCATCGTGGGACTGTTGGCTGGGATATTCAATTATGAAACAGTGAGTGCTTGACAAACGCCCTCCAGAGGCCCTGCCCTGCCCTAGCACGCTGTCCAGCCTGGGCTCGCTGCTGGGCTAGCAAGGCTGAAGCCAACCCCCAGCCCTGTGCCTGGCCTTAGGTCCTCGCCTTGGATCCCGTCCTGGGCTCGCTCCTGCTGGCCACCAGCGTCCTCTCCATGGTCTTTGTGATCATCAACCTCCTGGTCTCTGTTCTCCTGACGATCTTCAGCAGCGAGATGAAGGCCCTGAAGGTAAGCGGGGCTCTCGGTGGCCCCTCCCCACTTTCCTGAAGGAGATGGTTCTTCTCACTCACCACTGAGCTCACCACGGCACTCCTCCTCCTTCCAGCAGGTCAGCAAAGAGGAGACCATGATGAAGCTGATTCAGCTAAAGATCTCCAGCTTGCTGGGAATCAGGCAATGGGCCCCAACATCAGCTGAAGAGGGAAACGCCCAGGACTGAAAACTGCCTCCCCCCCCCCACTCCAAAAAATCAGCAGAAACATGGCAAAGGGCAGGGACTGGCAGTGGTGGGATCCAAAAATTGTAGTAACAGGTTCCCATGGGGGTGGGATTCAAACTAGAGTAGCGCCAATGGGGCGGGGCAGGGCACAACGGGGGCGTGGCCGGGAATTCCTGGGCGGGGCTGTGGCAAGGACGCAGCCGCTGCGCCGGTCCTTGGGCGGGAAACGAATGCACGCAGGCGCAGGCTGCCACACACGCCGGTGCACCTCCTGCTAGACTGCTTCAAGTTCTGTGTGCTACTGCTGAGAGGAGGGGTGTAACTAAGGCAAAAATCAAGTGACAAAATCACCCATTAGTAACCCCCTCTCGGCACACACAAATAATTAGTAACCTGCTCTCAGGAACCTGTGAGAACCTGCTGGATCCCACCTCTGGCAGGGAGGTTGGCTTTCTAGGCTACGCTGAAATGGCAAGGTCTGGGTTCCATGCCTTATGAGGAGCTGGGGATGTTTAGTCTGGAGAGGCGTAGGTTGAGGGGGGACACGGCCGTTGAAGATGGGAGCAATGTTTTCTGCTGCTTCAGAGACTACTAGGGCGAGGAGTGGTGGATTCAAGGTGCAGGAAGAGAGTTCACCTAAACGTTACATAGAACTTTCTGACAGTAAAGGCTGTCCCACAGTGGCATCAGAGGTTGGTGGAGTCTCCTTCTTTGGAGATTTTTTAACGGAGGGTGGTCAGCTGTCAGGACTGCTTTGATTATGTGTCCCTGCAAGGTGGGGGGGGGGGGGGCTTGTTGTCTCTCCCAACTCTTATGGTTCATTTAAAAGAAGTTCTCTGCTGAACTCTTTCTCTCTAGGCAGCTCCACAACTTTTAGCACACTGCCTGGATTCTCTTTGCAATGCCGGGGGGGACAGGATGGACAACGCAAAATATTTCACTCCCCCAGTTCCAAGACTCCATGTCCAGAAACAACTGCTTGTGCCCTGGCCTTTGCAGAATGCAGCCAGATTCCGTTCCCAAAGGACAGCCACAGCATGAAAGGTCTCTCCTGACGTGTTCCTCCGAAGAGTGCTACGCTCTGCAAATGAAAATCTACTGGAGAGCCCGGCTGGCCTCAACCAGGGCTAGGGGTTTTCCAGCCTTGGCCCCAACTGGTGAAATGCTCTGTCCAGTGAGACCAGGGCCTGTAAGACAGAGCCGTTCCATGGGGCAGATGGTTAAGGTGGCTGCAGCTTTCCGTCAGTCTGGCCTTCCCTACTCCAATACTACTTTAGTATTTTTAAAATGTTTTAAATTATCTTTCTGTTTTAAAATGTATGTATATTGTTTTTAAATGTTTATATTGGTTATGTTTCAAAAGGACTTCATCATATACTAAGGAAATCTTGTGAGTCTCCCCGAGCCCATTAGACAAGGGCAGCACACAAAACCAACAAAATAAGCACACTAGTTTCCCCCCCCCCCCCCCCCGGTGGGAAAAGGAGGCACCAACCCCCACTCGGAGCGCTCTGAAACGTGGGAAACTGAAATGATTCCTTTCCTGTAGGAGCTCACCAAACACAGGAGTTCCTCTCCAACAAGATGGTCACGAAGCAGATTCCAGAGACCAGCCAGGCACTGAGTCAGCCTTAAAAGGAGTGGTGCTCATTTCCTCATGAAAGAAAAGACACCCTTTACAGCCGGGAATTGGGGTGACCAGACAAAAGGAGGAGAGGACAGACACCCTCTCTCAAACATTTCAGCTGATCAAGAGGTTCCATTCGATTGGTTTGCGCAGAAAAGAAACCGTGCAGTTACAGACCCTGCTAAACACTCTCTGGAATCCAAAATAAAAGGCTAACTTCTAGCTGTTTCGTTTCTGGGCTTTTCTCTCTCAGCAAGTATAACTGAAGTCATGCAAAGAAGCAAGCTGGAGGAGATGATCTCCCCCTCCCCTTTCTGTCAGGCAGGCTAAGAGGCACAAAAAACAGCAGATGCGCTGCTTGGCCCCAGCACCCACCGGGGGGGGGGGGTCCTAGTCTCTCCTCTGTACCACACTTCTTATTGCTGCCTGTTTCAGTGCCCCCCCCCCCCAACCCACTGAAATAGACCAGGACGGGGCACGTGGCCCCTGCAGAGACCCCAACATAGAGATGACTCCTCAAGTTTATTGAATTACAAGAGAAGGTAAAAACCCACCAACCAGTTCTAGGAAAAGTTGCAGAAAACCTAACAGACAGACGTGTTCCAGGGGAGGGAAAGAGGCGGCCTCCTGGTGCCAGGGCTGGTCCGTTGCAGGAGGGGGTGTGGCAGCGTCTGGCAGTGGCACTGGCCAGTAAGGCGGGTGAGTGAGTGAACAACAGAGGATGGCGCAAAAGGCAAAAGGTGCCAGCTCCAAGCCCAGCAGCTGTGGGGTCTGGATCTGCATCAAAGCAGACCCAGAGGAAAGAGACTGCAGGGAGAGAGGCCACTGAGCCAGCAAGAGCCTTGCAACACCCCCCCCCCCACTTCCATGCCAGTCATACACCTGGTGTCACCCTCCCTAAAAAGAAAAGGAATTAAGGCCCCAGAGGGCTCCCTGAGAATGCAGCAGGCAAAAAACAGAGCTGTTGAGAACCAGGCCCAGCACAGAGCTGGCTTTTGTCCCACAACCTCGGAGGTGTGTGTTCCGCTAACTTTTGTCCAGAATGCGGAGAGGCTACACATATTTTCTCCCTCCAATACTCAGGAAGCACAGCTCCTGTAGGACTTCCCCAGGTGCTCCCATTGCAAACAGCTTAGCAGTTTCTCCTGCAGAGCAGAGGGCATCAGAAAAGCAGCAGCAGCAGCAGCGGCACTCAGTTGTCAGTACAGTGGGAAGAAAGGTCAGGAGCAGCAGGAGGAAGAGGAGAGAGCGCCTCTGGCCACACCAAGCCAGGCCAACCAGCCTACCCCTTCCCAGCTCCCACATTAGGTCTTCTTCTTCAACTCCTCAAACCTTCGCGAGAGATCATCAAAGTCAATGTCTTCTGACGCTGATGTACTGGCGCCAGCGGAGCTAGCAGGCAGCGTGTCTGGAACAGAGGGCAACTCCGGCAGCACAAAGGCATCGTGCGAGCTGGGCTGTGCTGCTGCCACGTCCGGCTTCAGTCCAGGCCCTGTAACAAAGAATGTGCCGTGACCACGGAGTCTTTGGCAGGGCAGGCCACCCAAGACACAAACAGCCACAGAAAAAGAAAACGCGAGACTCAGATTGGAGAGCACAGCCCCCCAAAGGGCAAGTTAAGGGGCCCTACCAATGGACAGACACAGCGAGCTGAGAAGGAGGAACTAGCTAGCTCTACTTTCACAAAGCAAACAAGCAACTGAGACTCTCCCTCTCTGGAGGTCCTCTGGATAGAGGCCAGCCCTACACTCATGATTCCCCCCACTGACCAAAGGATCCAGCAAAAGACCTACTAGGAATTCTGTGACTGTTTGGAAAAAAGGAACCACCATGCCCAACTCACAGCCTTTTGGCAGCAGATTATGGGCACCGCCAGCACAGGACCCAGAGACAGAAGCACCCAAACCAACCCCAATCGCTTGGAGCTGACACTGACTCCGCAGCTCATCACAAGGGACTCACCAGCCAGGTGGGAGGAGGGCACGTCCTTGTTGGTGCTGATGTCATCAATCTGAAACAGGGCAAAAGCTGGGTTGGTACAGAATCGCCCCTTCAGCCTGGCAGAAAACTCCCCTGCAGCACGTCACAGCAGTGCGGGCAAAAGACACCCACGATGCCCAGTCGCTAGGCCCCCTGTGGCTGCTGAAAGGGGGGGGGGCACTTCCTCTATAGATCATGGAACAGGGGGGCACACTCATTTTATCTCAATACACCCCTACCTGACTGCTTTGGGAGGGTTCTGGCCAGCATCACTGGAGGGAAAGGGACCAGGGAAGTAGTCCTTTTGGATGGTAGCAGGGTTGTTGGGTGAAGCTATTACCAGCCAGCTAAGTTGTACACAACCTACCTCCCCAAAACTGGCTCAGAGTCATAAGATATAGAACCTGGAGCCGCAGGGGCACCGGCAGAAGGTGTGTCACTGCTCCTCTCCAGAGACCAGGCACAGCCTCCCTTCCCAAAACTGAACTTGTTATCCCAAACCGAACACAGCAGATGCAAACAAACACAGCTTCTCAATCTGCCACGGCTGAGGATGGGCCAGGCTTCACCCGGCCCTGCGTGACTGAGCTGGGATGCTGGGCAGGGCCACAGCGGCAGTGATCTGCTCAGACTCCAGGGATCCCTCAGGCCCTTACCGACTCGTATGTTGGAGGAGTTGCTGGAATCTGAGGGGGGTGAAGGTTGGAGAAAGGCTGGTATGTACCCATGGGTAGGCCGTTGAAGTTCTCCTGCAGGTGAGAAAGGAAAAGAACATACCTGGGGCAAGGATGCCTGGAACCCTGCCTCAGCCTCCCCTTCCTGACCCTCTCTTCCCCAAGCTCAATACAACTAAGCTCCCTTCCTTCCCTTGTGAGAAAGCAGGGACTTACCGGTCCTTTAGGAACTGGGTAAGAGAAAGGAGGGGTAGGGGATGGCATTGGCATTGGCATTGGCACAACCCCATCAGGGCCACTCAAGGGGGTCACGAAGCCACCGCCGCCGCCGCCACCCCCACCACGCCCACCTTTCTTCACATCATCCACAAATCCCACATCAATCAGATCTGCTTCCACGCCAGCTGGCGCCTCGGCCTGGGAAGGGAGGAGGAGAAGCACGAACAGGCAGACGTTACAAGCCAGGAGCCACCAGAGACGCCCTCCCACGGCAGCAGTGGATCCCGTCCACCCCACCTACCATGACGACGGAGTCTGGCTCGTAGGGCACGTTGTAGTTCTTGGCAATCTCAATGAGGTACCTCTCCACCAGGATCTTGGGAGGGGCTTCTACACTCAGCTTGTGCATCAGCTAGACGTGGGAAAGTGTTAGGAATCACTTTGGGCTGGGGCAGGACAGGACTTCAAAGCCAGAAGCGCCCAGGTGTCTAGAGGAGAGCCTCGGCCCCCTCCCGTGGGCAATGCCCAGGACAGCGAAGGTCTTCCTGAAAGCACTCTCCGGAACATTCCCCTCGCCCAACTCACCCGGTCGTTGACGGTGCCGATCTGGTTGCTCCGGCACAGCTTGCCATATTCCTTGCTGTACTTGGCACACAGTTGATCAGCAACCTGGCGAAGAAAAAGGATGTTGGTGCGACAGAGAACAGAGAGCACCAGGCAGGGAAGCGCCAAGCTGGGACAGAGGAGAACTCAGCTGAACTCCCAGGGCCTTCTCGACACGTCCCGGAAGCGGAGCGCCCTCCCTGCAAGCTGTGCCAGGCCCTTGGGGTGCTGCTGGTAGCGCCAGGCGCAACAACTGGCAGCAAGACGCCCTTTGCTTTCCTAAGACCCAGGCAGCCATTACTCACAATTTTCAACTCAGCCACTTCCGACTGCAGTCGGGGGGCGGCCCAAATGAGGGTGGAAACAGCTTCCGCCAGTCCAGAGTCCAGCTCCCTGTAGGGGGGACAGCACAAGGCTTAACTCCTGGGGGCTCTGCTGCTCCCGCCTCAGAAGCCACAGAGAGGGCAGGACTCTTACTTCATCGACTGGATGAGGCCGAAGCGGGCCAGGAGCAGGTCGCAGTACAGCTCCAGGATCTCCATGGCCTCCACCAGGTAGTCCTCCCGGATGATGTGCTCCACGCGGATGCGAGCCCGCTCATCCTTGCCCGCGGCCAGGTAATCGGCAATCTCCTTCCTCGCCTTCTGGGCCAGCTCGGCTGCAAGGCAGAGGCAGAGCAGGAGACCTCAAACCTCTGTGGCTCAGGCCTCCCGGGGCGGAGCGGCCGCAAAACCCTCCACCGGCCGCCACCATCTCCCAGCGGAGGCCCAGCTGGCCTTCGCAGCGGCTGAGCCACGCCTGGCGGGGGCAGGCTGCAAGCGGGCATCTCTGCTGGGCCAACCACAGCAGCAGAGGGCGAGAGGCCCAGAGGCCCTTCCGGGCGCAAGGGACCCCCCCCCCTCCGGCTGGGGGGGCTTTTCTGGGGGGAGGAGAGGGGGCAGCAGCAGCCCCCCCCCCCGAGGCAGACTCACTTTTCTTCTTCTCCAGCAGCTTCAGGCGGTTGATGACCAAGCGCAGGTTGACTCGGAGCCGCTCCGCTTTGAACCCGGAGCCCAACATGACCAGGCGCGGATCCTGCGGCTGCCGGACCGGCGAGGGAGGGAGGGAGGGAGGAACAGCCGCTGACCCTTCGGCTCCTGCTCCCCCCGCAGCCGCCCCCCCCCAAGAAAGACCCGGCGGCGGCAGCAGCAGCAGCAGCAGCAGCGCCCCCTCCTCCCCGAGCACGGGAGGGCCGCCCCACCCCCCGCCCCGGGCCCGCTGCCAACCCGGAAGAAGGCCGCCGCCGCCGCGCTCAACCCCTCCCCCGCCCCCGGCCCCGCTAGCAGCCGGAACCAGCGCCCCGCCCGGCAGCAGAGGCGCCCCCCCCCCCCGGGCCCCAGGACTGACCCTCTCGGCGGGCGGGCGGGCGGAGTCCCCGTCGGGCCGTCCGAGCAGCCAAGATGGCGTCAGCAGCAGCAGCAGCAGCAGCGGCGGCGGCGTCGCAGCCGAGACAGGCCCGGCAGGCGGAGGGATACGCGGCGTCAGCGCAGGACTCCGCCCGGGAGCGGCAGCGGCAGCAGCGGCAGCGCCCCCTGGCGGGCGGAGGGAGGGAGGGAGGGGCGGGGAGCGCCGCCAGACTGCTGGGCCGGCGCAGGGATCCGCTGTCTGCCTCTGCCGCCGCGTGAGGGTTCCGGGGGCCGACGAGTGCGCGCGCGCGGCCCCTCTGCCGGGGGGGGGGGGGGGGGCCGGGCCCCCCTCTTCGCGGTCCCGCGGCTCTGCCTCGCCGCCGCCCGCCGTTCCGGCCTCAGCCGGTTCCGCGCTCCGGAGCGGCGGCGGCGGCGAGAGAACCCCCTCCCCGGCGGCGGCGGCGGCGGCCCACCAGGCGGCAGTGGGGCGGGGCGGGGCCCGAGGGGGGCCGGGGCGGCCGTCCAGGAGGGCGGGGAGGCTGCGGCTCAGCGCGCCCCCGCCTGTTGGCCTGTCGGTCCCGCCGTGCACGAGCCGGGCGCTCCCGCCGCGCCGCCATCTTCCGTCTGTCCGCCCTCTCGCCCTTTGTCCGTCTGCTGGAGCCCGGGCCGAGGAACCCCGGACGCCGGTAAGGGCGGTGGGCGGTGGGCCAGGGGGCCGCGGGGGAGGGGCTGCCGCCCCCGCAGCCGGCCCCTGACGGGGCTTCTCTCTTCTCAGGTGTGCACCCCCTCCGGCGGCGGGGGGGGGGAGTGATGTCCCGGCGGAAACAGACCAGCCCCAATAAAGTGCGCTGTGAGTAGTGGGAGGGAGGGAGGGAGGGAAGGGCTGGGAGGATGGGCGGGGGCGGGGACCCCCCCCCATGCCTGGGCAACGAGTCGCGGGGACGCACGCACGCACGCACGCACGCACGCTCTTGCTTTGGCCCCGGGGAGCCCTGCCTGCCTGCCCTCCCGCCCTGGAGCTGGGAACCAGCCAGCACGGCTCAGGAAGCGAGACCAACGCAGGCAGTTCCACGCCAGCAGCGCCCCAGACAGGGCGGCTCAGGCCCAAGGGGGCCCCCAGGCAGCGCCCCCACCCAGGCAGCGCCCCTTGCCCAACCAGGGGCAGGCCAGGGGGAAGAAACGGGGGACGGAGGGAAGGTCGCTTGTCCGGCCTGGAGCTGCTCTTTCCAGCTATGAGCCACAAGATCAGCCCAGGAAGGTGGGTGGATGCAGGGCAAGGCCTTCCCCTAACCCAGGTGGGCCAGCCAGCCAGCCAGCCAGCCAGCCAGCCAGCCAGCGGGCACTACAGGCGCCCAGTTGCGAGGCAGACCCAGGTTCGTGACGGAGCCCTCCCTGTGGACTCAATGCAGCTGAAGACATTTGTATTTCCAGGTCATGCTGGAAAGGATGCGAAGGGACAGATGGGTCAGGCCACCGTTGCTTTGCAGGAAGGGTTTGGGGAAAGCTGTTTTGGGGAATGCATCCCAGGCATTAGTCCCGTTCGGGGCCACCTTCAGGTAGGGGAGACTTTTGCTGGGCAACAAGGGGCCGAAGGCGGCCAACAGCCCTCTGACGCGTGCCCTTCTGCTTCCAGGGAGACGCGTCTTTGCCGGCTTGGAGGAGCGCACTCGGCAGGCCATGAGGAGGAAGGACTTCCCCGGGCTGCCCGGGGAGCAACCGCTGCAGCTCCAAGAACAGGACTCCAGCAGCAGTACGTCCAGCCCCTTCCTGGAATGGCGTGGGGGGCAGCTCTGGGGCACCCCCAGGATTAGTGCTGGTGTGGCCCACTGCTGGGACACAGGGCCCCAACAAGCCACCCCTCTGCCTTCCAGGTGACAGCGAGGGGGACGAAGAAACGACCCAAGATGAGGTTTCTTCTCCTGCATCTGAGGAAGAGGGCACGCTGGCACACGTGAAGCAGGAGCTGGAGCCCGATGAGCCGTTTGGCCCCTCCGAGCAGGGGACTCCAGAGCGGGAGGCAAGTGTGCCTCAGAGAGGAGCACCCCCCCCCCCCGGCAGCACCAAGGGGCTGGGGGTCCCAGCTGGGAGCTGGGGGCAGGGTGGGGAGCAGCCTGGGTCTCAGCTGGTACTGTGGGGGGTCCAGGAGTGCCCACAAGGCCTTGCCGCCATCCACTGCTAAGTCACTCCAACCTCAGTCCCTGCCACGCTAGTCAATCTGATGAGGGAGAAAAGACACTTGAACTGTTGTGGATGCTGAGCGGGGGCTGCAGCTGCTAAAATCTTGCTGTGGAGGCACACCGAATCTCTAGCAGGTTCCTAGGGGGTGGGGATGAGTGAGCAACTTGCGTCCCTGGCCTTTGTGACCGGGTGTCTTGTTACCTCTAGCTGGATTTGCCCGTGAGCCCAGACACCCTGACAGGACTCTCCCGCTGTCCTCTCTGTCAGCTGGAATGTGGTAGCAGGGAGCACCTCGTCACTCACGTCTACCAGGTAACGGGAGGGAGGGGGAGACAGGAGAGGCCCCACTGCAAGCGCTCACTCTTTGTTTAGAGCACGTCCACGTTTCTCCAGAGTGCCTGTTTGTAGACAACCCCGTTCCCCTCCCTCCCTTTCACTCTTGGTGGGCTGCCCTTGTGGGCCTCTTCCCTTCTTCCCCCAAGGGAAGAGGAAGCTGCTTGGCTTGGGAATGGGATGGTGGAGCCCTTGCCTCACATTCCGGACTCCATTGCAGCACACAGCAGCCGTGGTCAGTGCTAAGAGCTACCTGTGTCCCGTCTGTGGCCGAGCACTCAGCTCCCCGGGCTCCCTGGGCAGGCATCTTCTCATCCATTCTGAGGACCAGCTGTCAAACTGCGCAGTGTGCGGGGCACGTTTTACTAGCCACGCCACTTTCAACAGGTGAGAAACTCCTGGCATTTGCCTAGGTGGCTGGCAGTCCATTGTGTTGCTAGGACCTGGCCGGCAAGGGGCTAGTGTGACAGTAGAAAACTGAAGGGACTGAAAGTATGTGTGTGGAAAGGCTGTGCTCGGGCTGCTCTGGTAAGTCACGGAGGACTGAGTGTTGACGCGCGCATAGTGAGACAAGGCACATCTGAAGATCCCCTGCAACCACACTCTCTCAGATCACATTTTTGCTCTTTGCCTTCTGCAGTGAGAAGGTTCCAGAGGTGTTGTGTGCGGATGCTCTGCCCATTGCTCTCTCCAAAGAGTCTTCTGGGGCTGAAGAGGAGACCCCTGCGAGTAGCTCCCCGGTATATCCTGCTGGTATCCTCCTGGTATGCAACAGCTGCGTGGCCTACCGCAAACTCCTGGAGGCCCAATCCCCGGGTGTGCGCAAGTGGGCCTTGCGACGGCAGAACGAGCCCGTGGAGGTGAAGCTGCAGCGACTGGAACGAGAGCGTACGGCCAAGAAGAGTCGCCGGGACAGCGAGACGCCTGAGGAGCGAGAGGTGCGGCGCATGAGGGACCGTGAGGCCAAGCGTCTGCAGCGCATGCAAGAGACAGATGAGCAGCGCGCACGCCGGCTGCAACGAGACCGCGAAGCTATGCGTCTGAAACGTGCCAACGAGACCCCAGAGAAACGGCAGGCTCGGCTCATCCGTGAGCGAGAAGCCAAGAGGCTGAAGCGCCGGCTGGAGAAAATGGACATGATGTTGCGCGCTCAGTTTGGTCAGGATCCCTCCGCAATGGCTGCACTGGCAGCAGAAATCAACTTCTTTCCGCTGCCCGTGGGTGGTGTGGAACTGGACAGCCAGCTGCTCAGCAAAATGGCCTTTGAGGAGCCCAGCCCCAGTACCCCGCACTGAGCTGCTCCCTTGGCAAGATCGCAGGCAGCCTTTGAGCGCCCTGGAACCCCGTAGCCCAGAAGCAGAGGGAAAAGAAATCTGTTGCCTGTGCCTTGCGGGGTCGGCTGCAGCCTGCGGTGTCTGTCCTTCCCTGTGAGCGCTCTGTTCAGGTCTAGGCTGTTTGTATTCAGACCTTCCTCTGCGGCAAGGGCCACGTGACTCCAGTGTCCCTCTTTTGAAGAGGCCGGGGGTGGGGGGGGGGGGGAGAGAAACTGGCAGCCAGCAGCACAAGGGCAGGTGGCTAGAAGCCCTTGTCTCCCGTTCAGCCAGCTTCTCGTGAGTTCTGCCTCGCTAAAGGAAATCAGCGAAGGCTTGTGCCCTTGGACAGAGCCAGCTGCCTCGGAACGAACAGTCTTTCTCTTGCTAGCAATGCCTGTTTTGGATTTGCCAGGTCAGGGCAAGAAAAGATTCTGTTCTGCTCCTCATCCCCAGTTTCACAAGGTTTATTTGTGGTGTCCAGTGAGAGCTGGAGGCCCTTGGAGACAGTCCAGGAACTTTGCCCCACGTTGGTGAAGACGGGGAACTCACTCCTAGACCCTGGTGGGAATCGGTGGCTGGTTGGAAGTGGGTTTTTTTGTCATGTGTACAAATTCCCCTTAAAAGAGAAGAACTGGGTTTCAGTGGATTTGATAGTGAACTTCCAGCCTTAAAACTCACCCTGCGCCTGTTTTAGGAATAAGTCAGACACAACGCCCCCCCCCCTCCCCCGCACTTTGCTTGCTGGGCAATTGGTATCTATATATCAAATAGCAACTTGTGAGCCCCGTTTGTGGGCACCTAAACTCGCAGGCTGGGACCACATGGATGCCATACAGATTTTTCTGCAAACCTAGGGTACTCCCCAATTTTTAAAAAAGTATTGGGGGGGGGGGGGGTTTAAATTCCCTGATTTTTTTAAAAAAGTGTTCTCTGCGCATGCACAGATAACACTCTTATCTGCTGTAGTAGCAGTGGCTGCAGGGATCCATGCTGGACCCAGCCATGGGGGATGCTACGAGCCCAGCCACGGCAGCAGTAGACCACAGGAGCTGCTCTGGGCTCGGAGTGGTTCCCAGACGCTGCCACTGTTGGAGAATGGGATCCCCCACATGGGTTTTGCAGCCTCCCCTGTAATTCTTAAATCGTTCTTGGGATATCTTTTTGCCGGCTGATGCCAAACGCAGCAGAATCATGATCAACTGAATCCATCTAGCTGAAAAATAAGATTAGCAAGTTGTCTTGAGCTTTTCTCCTCTCTATGGGCATGTGGGTGGGGGTGAGATTCCTGCCAGGTCTGTGGGCAGCAGGACACAAGGGGAAGCTGTCCCCACCCTCCCATCCTTGTCAACGCCCTGTGGCCACCTCTACATCTTGAGTTGCTATAGCAACACAAAACACTGCTGAAATGCCAGGGGGTTGGGGAGGAGAACACCTGGAAAAGACAAGATTAACTGTTGCTTTTTTTTTTGTAAACCCTGGGGGAAGTCCTGTGTCATAACTCTTGGGAGGCCTGTGGCGCAGATTTGCCAGGCCTGCTAGCGGGAGCTCATGCCTAATAGACATAGCAATATATAATTATCTGTATTCAGAGAGCGTGCGATGCGCATGCTGTGTGGTGTAGTGGCAGAGGGCAAGCTGTTCTCCAGCCTTCATTCGGCCATGGAAAAAGGGCACTGAGCCATACCATCCCTGTCACCCTCAGCCCAGCCTACCCCACAGGTCTGCTGCGAGGCTAAAGTGGAAGAGCTCCCTGAGGTTGGAGGACGTGCCTCTTCTCCGTACTTGGATGGGGCAAAAACAGCCTGAAAGGGCAGTGAAATAGCGAAGAGTCCTATTGAGAGGCCAGACAAACTACCCTGGTCAAGCTGAGGGACTCCACCCAACATTATGCACATGAAGGCCCCACAAGGCCCCATGCAAGAGGCACCTCCCAATATTTCCCGCATGTGGCCCCCAGTCAATACCATGCCCCCCCCCCCCCGAATAGTTCCAGTGACTGCCCTGAGCTGTTGCTGCAGCCAGCATGCGCTGCCAGGAGAAACAAGAGGCAGACACGGCCACGGAAAAGCTATTGATTTATAATTATATAGATATATGTGTATATATATGCATATATACTGTGTTTACATTGTCAACAAATTAAATGCAGTATTAAGAGCATTAACAATAAAAATACAATCTGTGTTGAAAGACTTTAAATGGTAAAACAGGAAAAAGATCTCACAGAAAGTACAAATATACAGTACAAATTGATTTATTCCAAACAGATACAAAAACACAACAAAATAGATTATCCTTAGACTCATAATATGCTTCCTTAAAGACCAGATAGGAGAGAAGGGGCTGGGCTAATTCTAAGGCTTTAGATATAACGTAGTTGGTCACAGAAGAAGAAGACGACGATACTCATGAATGGCAGGGTCACTCACAAGGTCCCCCTTGCCAGTCTGCCACGCCAGCTGCCCACCCCAATTAAGGTGCTGTGCAGGGATTTTCCTGGTCCCAGAACCAGCCTCTGAAACTCCCAGCCACCGGAAAAACCTCTGGCTAGTCAAAAACAGCCATGGGGATGCTATCAAAGAAAGGCCCGTGTGTTCTTGCAGTAAGCAGCCAGCAACAAAGGAAAGGGCCAAATGTGAGGCAGAGAGGATGTCTGGGGGGTTGGCTGGAGCTCCATGGCATAGCAGTGGCGGGAAGCAAGCCCCACGGTATTGCACATCAGGGAACCGTCCAGTAATATCCACCAGAACCAGGCAGACAAGAGGCCTCTCTGTAGTGTTCACCAAAAGAAGCAGCTTATTGCTCTAGGAAGCCAGCCCCAAGTCTCCAGCAAGCCTAATGGGCCTGTGCTCGCCATCCTTCTCTGCCTGGACACCTGTACCCCAGATCCTAGTCGTTGGCTGCCTTCAAAGAAGCAGTGCTTTGGGGACTAGCTTGGCATATCTGTGTGTGTTGCTCGCTCCTGTCCAAGACAGATGCCACCCCCCTGGCTCAGCCGACCATCCTGCACAGCAGAGACAAAGCAAAGATCAAAAAGCCAGGAAACTGGAGAAGAACGCCCCGAGGGCACAGGGGTGGCCAGCCATAGGCCTCATCTGTCTCTCCCCACCCCCCAAGCCTGCCCTGGGGTGGGGGAAAGGAGCATGGCAACCCTGCAATCATTTCTTGGAGGGTTCACAGCAATCAGGGCAAGACTGAGGCACGCAGCTGCGAGGTGGGGGTGGGGGGCAGAGGCTGAGGGACTTAGTGGAGAAAGCGACTGGCAGGTAGCTGGGAATAGTGCAAAGTGCTGGAAGAAGACAGCGAAAAGGGACAGTGAGAGGCAGATGGAAGAGTAAATGCTGCTGTTTTTCATACCTTGAGAGCTGTGAGAGAACCACTGTTTCAAACCAGGAGGGGAGGCAGGTTCTAGCAGCTGCACTGGACAGCGGGCTTGGAAGCCCCCCGTCTCAAAGTCAAGAACAATCAACAGAACTTTCCCCACTTTTCCACAGCAGCCAGAAGGCACCAAGCCAGGAGAGATTCTCTAATGGGAGACGGCTCCACTAGCATACAATTGTAAACACTAGTGCACCAGATGCGAAAATGAAACTGCTATTTCATTCTTCTGGAGGCACCAGCGTCCAACTGCTATCTTGTCTAAAGAACCCAAAACACATTTTGTTAAAATGCCGAGTGTCACTCATATGCGTTGGACTTTGAAAAGTCCCTTCAAAGAGCCAAGAAATGATTGCAGCAGCCGGAGCATACTCAGTTCCACAAGCCCTCCAAGAAAGTCTTGATGCAGGCCCCTAATTAACGAGCGTGCAGACTGTTAGCAACTCCCAGAGAAACCCTCCTTCCCTCAAGCAAGTCCATCACCTACAGCACATCTATGACAAGTGCATGCTGAGAAGGACCTCTTTGCTCAATGCTGAACTTTTGGCCCAGGTTGAGCCACAAACATTTCAGGCAGCAGCATGGTGGAGACCCCAGGGAGGGAGGAGGCCGAAGAGCCTCTTTGCAGACAGAGCTCCAGTTCTTCAGAACTAGCTGTCTCTTTTGACCACAGCCATTGCCTATAAATACCCTGAGAAGAAGCCCAAACTAGAAGGCCAATCCTGCTCGCCTCGCCTCCCTTCGCTCCTTGCTTGAGATCTGCTGCACTGTCCAGAGTGGGCTTGGCACCTCCCAAAAGCAGAGAAGCGGAGAAAAGCTGTTCCCCTTCAACCCCCTTCTTGGTGTGCCCCCTCTGAAAGCACCCTGCCGTGTTTCAGCAGGTGACCTGCTATTAAAGTGCTTGTGCAAAGAAAGGGATTTTGGGCTCCCAATCCCTGCTTCACAGCAGAAGAGCTGCTACATCAGAGCTCGCCCTGCAGCCAGCCAACTGCTCTGGGGTGGGGGCGGGGAGAGAAGCCTCTGCCAGTGGAATGATTTCAGGCACACAGCCGGGGGGGAGTCAGGCACCTCTCAGGAGCAGAGCAGAAGCCCAGTTCTGCATAGCCAACTGTCTTCTCACCAGGAGTGCTTCACTTCCCTGAATTTGAGCGACCCTCAATTGACAGCTTGACCTCCTGGGGAATAAACGAGGGGCGAATTAGGGGCAACCGAGGCTCCTCCCCAAACCTTTGGAAGCCAGGGCCAGCCCAGCTATGCTGAGAAGTGGGTTCAAGAAGGGAGAGCTCGGGGGAGTGGTCGAGGGACAGAGCCCCCTTCTGCACGGGGCTTTCTCCTCCAGCTCTAGTCTGCGGCTCTTGGAGGCCCCGGCTGGCTCTCCTGAGTGTCTCTTTAGGAGCTCCCTGAGGGCTGGTCTGAGGAGCTAGCCTTCCATTCAGACTTTGTAAACTGATGGAGATACAAACATCACCTACCTGCAGCCTATGGCAACGGAGTGCAAAGAGTCGAGCCGTCCGCTCTGGGCTGCAAGAAGACCAACCCTGTCCATACACAAAAAAAGGGTGCTCTGGGGGGACATCAATGCTCACTTTACTCTGCTGCTCCCCAACCACAAAATGGAGCGTGACAAAACCGTGCCAGGGGCTCTCCTGGATGTCGACCACCGTACTGGAGTCGATCTTCAGGCCCCCGCTCACCTCTGCGCTGCGCACAAAGTCTTGAGTCTGAAGATCCTCCACCCGCTTCAGCTCCCCTGTTGCCAGCTGGATAATGGCTCCTTTCATGAAGTGAGAGGGCAGGTGCCCCAGGGAATGAGCGCGGTCCAGATCAGGCGGCCCGCCCTGGGCCGGTGCCTCTGGAGTGCCTTGCCTCAGGCCACCTGGAGCTGCCGGCAGGAGAGAGCCCGAGACAGCCTTGCCGTTGGCCACCGCCAGGCTGCTCAGCGCTGCTTCTTCTTCTTGGTGGAGCTGGTCCTCTGGAGACCCGGCAGGCTGCCTCGGTGAGAAGCTTTTCTCAGCAGCAGCAGCCGCCTGATTTGTCCCTGATCCCTCTCCCGGCTCGGAGAGATCACGATGAGAAAGGTTCAAAGGGCTCGAGCTGTCCTTCTGCTGACTAGAGCAAGCAGGGTAGTCCTGAGAAGCAAACCCCACCACCCTCTGCACTTCCAAGTCTGTATCTGGGGTGCTTCGCTGAGAGGTCATGGGAACTTCTCTCACCAGCTGGCAGCTTGCTAGAAACTGACTGTCGGCGGCAGTTGCCACCATCCGCCTCGGCAGCTGCCCTTCAGCATTATCACCGTCCGCACCCAGAACCTTGTTTAACTTAGACGCTGCAGCCGGCCTTTCCACCCCGTTAGCGGTGATGCTTTGTGGATCCTGCAGCGGCAGGTCCACGTTCGGACCAGCAACAGGAACCCCAAATGCTGAATAGCTCATTGGCAGCTGATAATGAACAGGAAACCTGCTCTGCCCCACGTCGAGTGGCTGACCCCCGCCATGGGGCTGCACAGGACCCGGTGGGGAGAGCGGGGCTGCGGTTTTGCCAAAGCTGTGAGAAGCTGTCACAGCTTCTTCCAGCAGCAGAGACGTGTATGGCACAAAGTGGGGGATGCGGGAGGCAGCCAGACCAGCAGACGTCGGCAGGAGGTGGCCAGGCAAGAAGCCGGGGGGCACCGCGTAGGGCACCGAGTAGTGCGAGCCCACGAAGTGCAGCGGGCCGGGGGGCAGCTGGGCATAGTGGACGGGCGAGTAGGGCAGGCCCGGCGCGTGCTGCAGAAGCGGAGAGGCCACGCTGAAGGTGGGCGGCAGCGGGCTGACACTCACCACCGGTGGCACCGCAACCTTGTACAGCAGGCCGTACTGGTCCACCGTCAGGCCGGCCACCCCCTCCGACGCCCCGCCACCAGCGAAGCGCGAGGCCGCGCCCCCCGCCGCCCCGGACCCCCGCGCCCACTCGGCCGCGGAAGTCTCGCCGCTAGGCCCTGCGGCCCGCTCGGGCTCCTGCCCCGCCTCTTCGCCGGCGGCAGCGGGCAGGTCGCGCTTCTTGGGCGGCAGGCGGTCTTGGCTGCGCTCCTGGGCCGCTCGCATGGCTGCCCCGTGCCGGCGCCGTCGAGGGCGGAGGCTCCTTCCCGCGGAGCGGCCTCCTCACCTGCAGGGAGACAGCGGAAGGGGGTGGGGTCAGCACGGCGACAGGGCGCTCCCCCCCGCCCACCGATCCGCCCACCGATCCGCTCGCTCACCCGCCGCCGCCGCCGCCGCCGTCATGGCCCAGCTCCATCCCGCCGACTCCCGCAGCTCCGGCCTGACTCCGCCTCGTCAGGCGCGCCGGAATGCCGCGCTCATGACGTCACGGTGCCGCGCACGGCTCGCACTGATGACGCCCACAGCCCTCGCCACGCACGCCCCTCACGGTTGCCACGGCGACCGGAGGCCACAACAGCCCCGCCGGCAGCACGCGTCTTATCGCCATGGGCACAGTCCCGCCCCAGAAGGAACGAGCCCGCGGCCCCCGGAAACGGCCCCTGGCCTGGGGGCGACTGGGCTTCCCTGCCCGGCCCTCGTGTGCAACGGGACGGCAGATGGGCGGGGCCTGGCTCCAGCCAATCGCAGGCTCTCCTCTGGCCTCCCTCGCAGGACTGTTGTGGGCCACCTGGGCTTCCCCTCGGGGCGGCGGCCAGGGCAGAGCCGTGCCTCCCGCCCGCAGTCTGTCGTCCGAAGGGGCACCCCCCGCCCCCCCTCGGAGCACGCGCCCCTCCCCAGCTGGCCAGCCGCGGCAGGCGGAACCTTCGTGGCAGGCGCGGGAGCCCAGCCGGACGGGCCTGCGGAAGCACAGCCGCTGCGGTGACTCGGCAGGCGTCTTGCGTCATCAGTGCCTGCCGTGGCGCGGCATAGGCGCTGCAGCGGCTGGAGGGGCGTCGCGGGTGCTTCCGCGAGGAAAAGGAGTCCGGGGCTTTGTGGGCGACGGCGTCGAGCGGCGCGGCTTTGCGGGGCCGCGGTCGGCGGGGCTAACAGGGTTCGTGCCGGCGGCGGCGCTCTGCAGCCCGGGCCCTGCGGGAGGGAAGCCGGCCATTCCCCGGGCGCGGATACTTCCGCCTGCGGTGTCGGTGCTGCGGCCGCGCCGCCGCCATTTTGGATGCCTGGCCCCCGCCGCCGCCTTCGCTGCCGCCGCCTTCGCCGCAGGGACCCGGCCCGGTGAGTCGGGGGGAAGGAAGGAAGGGAGGGGGGCGCGGCGGCGGCGGCGGCGGCAGCTCTGGCCGGGCCTGCAGGCGGGAGGCGGGGCCGCAACAGGGCCGCCTTCCCTCTCCGCGGGGCGCCGGCGGGGGGGGTCCTTGCCCGCCCTCCCTCGCGCGTGCCGCCGCCGCCGCCGCCCGCCCCAGACTGGCCTTCGGGGGCCCCGCCCCGCCCCCTGCCCGGCGGCCGAGGGCGCCCCTGGTCTCCCCCTGTGGAGGTGCCGCCGCCGCCGCCGCCGCCCCCTGGCTTGACCGCCCGAGCGAAGGTCTCCGGCCAGGAGCGGGGCGGGGGCGGGGGCGGGGGCGGGGAGGGAGGCCTAGCCTGGCGGCGAAGGTCGAGCTCTTGGTCGGGGCGGGGGCGAACGGGGCTGCCGGTCTGCTTCGGAGGAGGCCGCTCTGGCGCCTTCGTGGGGCGGGGGGCGGCCGTGAAGCCGGAAACTGCTCTGCCCGGCGCGGACCGGGGCTGCAGAGGAGGTCCAGTCGCTCCTTCTCCTCCGGCTGCGGCGGAGCCCCCCTTCCCCTCGCAGAGCCCCGCAGGCAGGCAGGCAGGCAGGCAGGCAGGAGCCGTTGGGAACGCGGGCGTTCTGCTTGGGCCCGGCAACGTCCCCTCCGTGCAGTCGGGGCTCGGTGGGGACCATTTCGCGGCCTCCGTTTGTGTCTTCTGGGGAAGCGGGAGCCCCAGCCGCTGCTCACTCCCTCCTTGTTCTGAGGGGAAGCCACCGGGTGGCGGCTGGACCGAAGGGGGCCTGGCAGTGCTGGTGTGGGCAGGTTGCAGGGCATGCTGGTGGGAGTGTTGGACCAGGATCTGGGTTCACCCCCCCACCCCGCTTCCATGAAGCTTGCTGGGCAGACTTGGTCTAGTCTCTTTTTATCTGTTCTGAGGGTAAGAGAGACTTTAAATCAGTGGTTCTCAACCTTCTTAATGCCACGACCCTTTAATACAGTCCCTCATGTTGTGGTGACCCCCAACCCTAACATTTGTCCATTTTACAGATGGAGAACGCTGATGCAGAGAGTCTTAGGTGACCCCTGTGAAATGGGTCCTGACCCGCAGGTTGAGAACCACTGCTTTAAATGGTGAAACAGAAAAAGGATCTCACCTAGCACATTTTAGCCTGCCCTTTCTCCTGATGCTGACAGCTGCGCGCATGACTCTGCAATGAAGGGAATGTCTCATCCTTTCATTGGCCCCCATCATTCTCCACAGTGGTCATATCCTGCTCCTTGTGGTCCCTTTATCTCCCTCCTCTTGTTCATTCTGTAATTTTGGACAAAACATTGGTTGTAAAGCTCTCATCAGATTTGGTTGACGTTTTAAATTTGTGTTGCAGTGACTGCAGGAGTACATGCATCCCTTCTTCAGTTTAGTTTTTAAAATGGCTTGGATTTTCCTGTGACCCTAGAGGTTCTCTTGTTTTTGTACAAAAATCCCCTCCTAGTGTTTATGCAGCCCCATTGCATGGATTTCTTCATCGTCATTCTGTGCCCAAGTTCAGATTCAATGTCACAATTGTTTGGGGGAGGAGGGTGTTGATTCCTTTGCCCAGGGAGCTGTTGTGGAAGTTCGTGGTTGTCCAGGAGCATCAGTTTCATTCTTGCCAAGTTAGAAAGGACAACACAGCTACTGAATTCCTCCAACACACTTAAAATCTGCATTTAATTTTTGACAAACACGTATTTGTTCATGAGCTTTGCTGTATTGGCCTTCTTAAGAGACTGTTTAGTCTGTCTCACTCCAACTCCCACCCCAAAGCTCACTTTTTCTCCATGCTCTTTGTTAAACCTTTTGGTCCCCATCATGAACAGAAACAAAACCTAAATGTGCATCACATACATACACAACTGTATTTATTGAGAACCACATCTTGTTCCCTTTTCTCTCTCAGTCTGCCTGCTGCTGTCACAGTCTAGGTGACAGTCTGGGCATGGGCAGTTGACAAAACTGATGACTTGGGGACCATCAGTCCTGGTCCTCTGAATCTGATTGAGGCCCATGCATATTTGAAGTATTTGTTTTGTGCATCCTGACAGTTTCTTTGGAGCAAATTTGAAGGCATGACAAAACAGTTACATTTAATAGATGTCTGTTTAGTTCAGATGGGCATTTGATATTTATAATCGGTTTTTTTGTTTTAATTGTGTACTTTTTTAGGCTTATAATTATTGGTGTGTGCTTTTAAGGTACGTAATTTTCTCTTGAAAAAAGGTCCCTTTAGATGGCCATATCTCAACTTTGTTGCTGATGTCTATTCTGTTTCATCTGAGTAGTCTTTCTTATTTATTACTTATTTAACATTTGTTTTCAGGTAGTTCTTTATTTTAGAGTTTCTGTAGTCTAGCATTTGTTGTTTTTGGGGTCACCTAAAAAGATATTAAAGTGAGGGTGTGTTCTTTTGTCAAACCATGCTTGGTTGAACATTGGTTGATGGATGTCAGTGCTTGAAGTTCAGAATTCTGTGTTTCATATCACACCATCCAGAAACGCCAGTGATCCTGTAACAATTTATTTATTTATTATTAATTTTATATACCGCCCTACTCCCAAAGGGCTCTGGTAGAGGGTGTAGGTGTATAACATGCCATTACTGCTAAGATAGCTGAGCTATAACCTGTGAGCCCTGACCTCTTGAAAGCTCAGTGCATGGCAGTTGGGTTAGTATAGCTCTGATATAACTCTCCTATGTATGCTAGTCATCATAGGGTGGTTATGTTAACCCACCCCTTTCATGTGCCAGTGAAGAAGTATTCAGGTAGCATTTTCCCATTTGTTTGTTGGACTGTGTGGTTGAGTCTAATTTTATTGTTTAGAAAGTGCTTGTGGTATTAAGTGTTTTTTACTGTCAATTTCTAAAGCAGTGCTTCTGTAGCATTTAGCTACTGATGTTCATGATACTATGCCATTAAGGAATAGGGAAAGTCAGAAAGTGCAAAGGTACCTGGAAATTGCATTTTAGTTGTGTCTGATACCTGTTGAATGTTCAGAGAAGTTATGGGGTTTGTCAGAATCAGCTCAGCTTATGTTTCAGAAGTTCCATGCAAAGTGTAAACGTTTGAAAGAAAGACTATTTATTTACATGGCCAGGCAAAAGTTGTTTAGTGTAGAAGAAGAGGGGTGAGGTCAGTTTAAATATTGAAGAATAAGCCGTGGGTTTCCAATGTGTGCAAATTTATTCAACTGTGTTTTGCGTGAAACGCTGAGACCTCACTAGCGAGATGAGGGAATAGTTGTTTCTGTCAGCTACCACTGCTGTTCACTTATCTTACTTACATTTTGGCTGTATGCAAAAGTGCAAATAGATGTCTTGCATTTCATTGCCTTTTCAATCAACTGTTCATGGCGCAGGGGTGGCGGTTTCTTCTGTGGCCATGACCTCTGCATGTCCGCAGACTGAAAGCTCATTTTTGCAACTTGTTCAATAAATTTAAGCTCACAATAGTTGTAGCTACAATAAACCCTAATGTGTCAACCTGTTTTTCTTTGCTGTGTTAAACTGACACAACTACCCCTGTAGAATCTGACTTACATGTGGGGCTGGTTGTGGTCCTGGTGGACTCGCAGTCCTCTGCCTGCACAGGTGTCTGGATTCCCTGCTCACCAATCTGCAACTGTGTGCAGTTCCAAGGGGGAGGGCAAGCTTGCCCCAGTACAGGCAGGATTTTACCGTCTGTGGCTGTGGACTGCGCCTCCACCCTGTCGCAGTGGAAAGGTTGAGGAGTGGCCTGAGGCAAGGAGGGTGTCTCCAGGGGCACCTTGCCCAGAGGCAGGTGCAGGGGACTTTGTGGCTCTGCCAGCAGGTGATACAACAGCTCAGCCCTGCCAGGCAGCCAGGCAGTGGACTTCTGAGCAGAAACAGCAGCCCCCCCTCCCGTTTAGGTCCACTTCTCCATATGACTGACTGGCTGCCCAACAAAAGCCTTTAATGTCCCGGGCAGAAAACTCTTATTACCTGACATGCTCTACCTGGTGATGCTGAGGTTTTATCAAGAGACCTCCTGCATACAAAACGAATGCTCACCACTCAGCCTTATGGAGGGAATGCAGGTGGGCGGGTAGAGAGACATGTGATCCACAACATTAGGAGAACAGCATGGAGCAGGAAACTTTATTTTTTGAAAAGGGTAAATATACTGGAATCGAGGCGAGCTGCGATAAGGGTAATCTGTGTTGTCAGTGGGCAGCATAGCAGTGACATGGCTACATGGTGTAGCTGTGTTGCGTGCCATGATCCTGCAGCCCAGCAGGGATAGCAGAACTGCAGCCTCTGGGCATGAGTGGCTGTTAATTATGAAAAACAGAACCACCCCTTATCCAGTACCCCAGGTGGTAAACCTTTCAAGACTAAAATGCCTACATGTGTCTCTGGACTGAAAGTAGAATTGTATGGCGCTTGGGTGCAGTGGCGTAGCGCCAAGGGGGAAAAGGGGTGCGCGACGCACCGGGCACACGCCCCTGCAGGGGCATTGAAGGCAGGACAGGGGCACGGCAGGGGCGCAGGGTGTGAGCGTGCACTGGGTGCAGTTCCCCCTCGCTCTGCACCTGCTTGGGTGCTATTTTGTTGCAGGTTAAATATTCCAATTATTGACTTGGGGGAGCTCTGAATTAACTGTACTAAGCCTAGATTTTTTTAGCTGAACCTGGTAAGGAGACCCTGCCAACATCACTCTGTAAACTCCCAAGGAACACATATGCATCACACCTGACTTAACACACCTCCATACCTGAGTTAACACACCCACCCATATGCATTACACCTGACTTAACACACCTCCATACCTGAGTTAATACTTTATTGGGTTTATTGGGTGCAAAAATCTAGACCGACCATGGCTTGTTTTATACCTGTGGCAGCCACAGTATTGTTGGCATAGACCAGTTAACCCTTTCTCCCCTGTCCCTCTTTTCACAGAACATGCCAGCCCCTATCAGACTCCGGGAGCTGATTCGGACCATCCGGACAGCACGGACACAGGCAGAAGAACGGGAGATGATCCAGAAAGAATGTGCTGCTATCCGGTCTTCTTTCCGAGAAGAGGACAACACGTACCGCTGCCGGAATGTAGCAAAGTTACTTTACATGCATATGCTGGGCTACCCTGCACACTTTGGACAGGTGGGCCCTGTTCCCTTGAAGCCGCATCTGGGACTGAGCTTTGGTGGCGGCTTCTAGGCGAAGCAGAGCCTTCATCCTCCCCACAGAACCCACAAGGCCTTCCAGTGCTGGGTGTGAGCACCTGAACCTCTTGGTCACAGCTGTAGTGAACGAGCAGAGATGGATATTAAAAAGTTGCCTTAAGGGCGAAGGGGAGTTTGGGGCAGATGAATGCACTGCTGTGCTCTGGATGAGCAGGGCTTGGCTGTCGATGGCTTTGTAGGAGTTGCTGGGTTTCCAGGAGAACTGGGGGATTCTCGGGCTGCCCAGGGAAAGACCCTACTGAGCCCCGAGCAGCAAGGCCCTCAAGAGCACGGCGCCAGGTGCCTGTAGGTTACTGTTGCTCCCCTGCCTTGTTTCTTTCTCTTTGGGTGAAAGGGATATTCTGGTGTCAGGGGCTCTCTTCCTTAACCAGAAGGCTTCAGCCTGTTCAAGTGACTTTGAGTCTCAGAGTGGCAGTTTGATAGCAGTGTAGGCTGGTTGGGGGAGTGGCATTTCCTCCCCAAGTCATGGAAGCCTCTTTGCCGTTTTCTCCTGGCAGACAGTTTGTTCCACAGGCTGCTGGAAAGGGGGGTGGGGTGGCCTGTAGGAGTCACTGCAGGTTGGTAACATGATTTGAGCCAGTGTTGTGCAGTGGTCAGATTAGGGTCTGAGAGACCCAAAGCCAAAACCCCCACTCATTGGTGAAACCTGCTGGGTGACCTCGGGCCCCTCACTCCTTCTCTACCTTCCAGGATCAGCTGGGGCGAATCAGTGCATGCCACCCTGAGCTCCAAATGTGCTAAATAATTGGCATATCCTTTCCCCCAGCATGGTGAGCATCAGGCATTTCCATGGTGTTTCTAGATCTAACTTAAAAGGATAAACTCAGAGTTCTTATCACTTTGAACTGACTGGACTTAGAAGAGATAATAAATGCTGGGTTCTGTTCTTGCACCTGATCACTGAACAGTTCTGCCATCTCTTGATTCCAAGAGTGTTCAGGCTCTCAGGTTGGAGTGGGAATTCTGCTCACCTTGTTCAGCTGCAGTCATGGGGAAGCCCTGGGCCACCATTGATATTACCCCCAGCTATGGCCCAATTTGGGATAAAATTGAAAGAATTCCTTGTGAAATACTTCGTTGTTTAGAATTTTGAGTGAGATAGGTTTTCGAGGTAAGGTTTTAAATATACTCTCCCAATATCTTTTTATAACAACTAAAGGAGTTGGGAATTAGAGTTTCTGGTGTACATTTCCCTCAGATCCAGGAACAAGCTAATCGCTGAAAGTTAGAAAAAGCCGCTCAAGCCGTCACTCTTCCCTGCTTCAGCTTTCCCTTCAGGCAGCCCCGTATCCTCCCTCCTTTCCCTGTTTTCTTCTCTCCTTCCTGTCCGTCCCCTTCCCTCCCCTCCCCCACCCTGCTCTGTCATCAGCTTTATATATTGACTTCATTTATTTCCCACTGTTTTCCCCAGTTTCCCGGGAGAAAGTGGTTGCTTTGGAGGTTAGGCTTTATGGCATTGTACCCTGAGGATGCCCTTTCCCTCCTTAAGCCCTGCCCTACCTAGCCTCCACACACACCTATTTCCAGGTGCTGGAGCTGGCAACTCTGGTGGGACCCATGATGAGGGCATCCTGTTCTCTCCTTCCCCATCCCACCCCCCAGCCCTCAGCTCCATGTCTTCCAGAGGCCTGGCTGGCGTGGAAGTGGCAGCTGGGGCTCCCATTCCTCCCACCCAAAGGCACACACACAAGGGGGAGGGGGTCTTGCCCCCCCCCCTCTTCTCCTCTGTCTGGCGGCTCCCTGTTTCCCCCTGTCCTAGTGGTCACTCAGCACACATCTTGTTTCTCTTTCTGCCTGTTCCCCTCCTCTCTACCCCTATTCCTGATATTCTGCAGAAAGTGTCAGTGGGGAGGGGCCTCTTGCTGTCCCCCTCCCAACTGGGCTCAAGAATGCCTCCTCAATTTTCCAACATCTTCCACATTGCAGGAGGAGGGGGTAGATGCTGAAGTGGGGACGGTTTGGGAAATTTAATCCACCTTTTTTTTTAATTGTATTTTTCCTTCAAAGTTCTATTCGTTAAATTGAACTATACATAATTAATTTATTTTCATAAAAGGAAAGCGGGGTATAAATATTTCTGAGTGAAATTCAGATGAGCAGTGGCATAGGAAAGGTCTTTGGCCAAATACCCATTTTTTCCTGGTTGGGTCCCTCTGGCTGCTCCGCTGGGCACATTCTCAGAGTCTGGGCACATCAGGGATGCCGGAGGCAGATCGCTTCCCCCCGTACACCCCCTAGACTTGAAAGTCCAGCAGGCCTTGCAGCTCTAGGCCAGAGGTGTGTGCCTCTGTTTCACAGAAGGGTTCTCTGGGATGGAGGTTGCTGTAGTTCACCATTTCTCTGTCGCTTCTTGCAGTTGGAGTGCCTCAAACTGATTGCCTCTCAGAAATTTACGGACAAGCGGATTGGGTACCTTGGAGCCATGCTTCTGCTGGATGAGAGGCAGGATGTCCACTTGCTCATGACCAACTGCATCAAGAAGTAAAGCCCGTCTCTGTCCCTCTCCTGGGCTTTTGGGTCTCGTGGGAGTTGGGTAGAGGCCTGACTCAGCTGGCAGTACTCAGAATGGCCTCGAGGGATTTTGCAGTTCTTTGTCTGACATCACCTGCAAAGACTGTGGCTATAACTTGCATTGAAAGCCAGGATGGTGGCAGGTCACTGGTGTGGTCTTGCTCTGTACAGTTTCTTTTGGGATCCATGGAGGTTTGGCCTTTGCGAGGCTGTGATATAGCAAATGCATGTTCCGCTGTCTGCTGGATTTGCAGAGATGTGCGCATCCAAAGCTGTTGTGCACTGAGTAGGATCACTGATCCGCCCTGCTCAGTGCTGTGTGCTGCGACTGGCAGCGGCTGGCCAGGACCTCAGGAGTTCAAGCTTTCCTGACAGCTCCTTTTCAGGGAGGAGTCATGTGCTGAACTTACACGGAGGCCAGAGCCGGCAGAGCAACCCCACCTCTTGCTCGATCCCTTTTCCACTTGTCTGAAGAGCAGTTGGCCTCTTTGGCCCAGAGTCTGGTCCTGTGTATTCCTTGCCTTGGTGTCCAATTGGGCTGCTCTCTTTCTCTCCTAGTGATCTTAACCACAGTACGCAGTATGTGCAGGGCCTTGCACTGTGTACCCTGGGCTGCATGGGCTCTTCCGAGATGTGCCGTGACCTTGCCGGGGAGGTGGAGAAGCTCCTGAAAACATCTAATTCTTACCTGAGGAAAAAGGTATCCAGCTGGTGGATGTAGACTTGGAGGGTCCTCACTCAAAGCCCACGTGAGGATAAGGGAAGTGCAAAGACCTATCAAAGGACTTGGGTTTTTCCCTTAGCGCTGGGGAAACTTGAGCCGTTCGCTCTCTGCTCAGATTTGTCTTTGCACGCTCCCTCACCAGCGTTACCTGGAACAGCCAGCATCTGTGCTCTCTTAATTTTGCAAAGTGCTTCCGACTGGCGCTCGGGAGACAGCGGTGCCTCCTGCCTCCGTGGACTCCCTCCGTGGACTCAGTTCTGAGTGGGAGCAGGAGAGCTGCCGCTGTGGAGCAGGTCTGCCAGTGACCTCAGGAGCAAGTGTGAAGCTGCTGGCTCCAGCTCTGCCTTCTGAGTGTCCCTGAATGGAGCTGAAAGACTTGGGAGCGGGGGGGGCTTGCAGCTGACATGGCTGGGCCTATAGGCAGAAAGAATCACAGGGGGAATTATATCTTGGGGTGGGGGTGAGGATGGAGCAGGAGTAGTAGAGTCAACAGGGAAAGTGGACTGAAGTAGCTGTTAGGTCCTGAACCTGATTGCAATAAACGGACTCTCTATTGATAATCAGCAGCGTTTATGGATAGGCGCCGAAGCACCCACCTTGCCAGAGCCAGTTCTGGCGAACCTGGCTTTTGCTACCCTCTTTATTCAGATGTTAATCTCTCTTCCCCCCCCCTCCCATTTCCCCAAAGAATGTGAGAAAGACTTATTTCGGAGCTGAGGCACCCCAAAGTCGGCAATAGATACAAATAAAGCCACCTGGCCTCCTGCCCCCCCCCCCCCGACAATGGAAACATACCGTTTCCCATGAGACCAAAAGTGTCAGGGGTAAGTCCAGTTATCTCCTCAGCATGTGGAGACACAAAGCAAAGATCAAGGAAAGAATGCCCCAATACAAAAGTGGTAACAAATAGCAGGCTGGTTACGTATATCTTGTAGTGATTACCTTGAGTTAGGAATGCCTCTCACTCAACTAGAGACAATCCCCCTGACAGTAGCTGCATTTCTGGGAGAAGGTGCTAGTGAGGTGGGCTGGCTGGAAAGAGGAGGAGGAGGAGCTCCAGTCTGGACGGGGCTAGCCTTGAGCTGCTGGAGAGGTCACCTGTGGGCCTGTCCAGCCACTGGCAGCCTCTCCTGCCTTGGACTCATCTTTGGGAGAGAGGCCAGAGTGCCCTCCCCAACCCACCTGAGGCCCCCATTGGCCTGTGCTTAGAGTTCCCAAAATGTGGGGGGAGGCGTTTTGCTGGTGCTGTTGAAGGCGGGGGGGAGGATGAGGGGAGGCTGCCTGGACAGCACTAAAGTACAACAACCTCCCGCCCTTGTTCTTCTGCAGGCAGCCCTGTGTGCTGTTCACGTCATCCGGAAGGTGCCTGAGCTCATGGAGATGTTCCTCCCTGCCACAAAAAATTTGCTGAACGAGAAGAATCATGGTAATGCCTGCAGCCAAGAGTGGCCTCCCCCGGCCCCCATTGCTTTTTTTAAAGTGGGCAGGGAAGAAAGGCAAGGGGGCTTATAGCGGAGAAGCAGAACACCACAGCTCCTGCGCGTGGCTTGGAAATCCTCTATGCCCGTGTATGCCAGGGAGCCTTGTGCCGCCTGGTGTTCCCATGCTGACGGCCCATTTGGCTTCGCTCTGGGCTGGCGGTGTGGCTCTTTTCCTGGCCAGCAGTTCAGCCTTGGGATTGGCAGGCCTCTCTAGGAGCTGGCCAGTGCTTGTGCTTCTGGTCGGCTGTGGCGTGCATGTGGGGGGCAAGACAGAGCCCAGCCTATGTTGTGAGAGGCGGATGCTGGAGACGGAGGCTGCTTTGGTGCATGAACTTTGCTTTGGGGTCCTGCAGTAGAAGGAAGTGGATCGTGTGCTTCCACGGCCTTGGGGTCCAAAGCACCTCTTCTGTCCACCCTGCTGAGAGCTTTCCACTTGGTCATCGCAGAAGAAAGATGCTTTCCTGGCCTGGGAGGGGCATCGCCCTGCATGGACTGCGTCAAGTGCCTTTGGTGTTCATGCAGGGGGTGCCTGTGGAGTGCAGGGTGGAGTAGGTGCAGAGAGCTCCTGGCCAGGCAGTGCTGATGCAGAGTGGAGGATCCTGTCTCCTGTGGCTTGCCTGTTTGTAGCCCTGTCGGGCCCCTGGGGCTTTGCTGTATCAAGAGCTGGGCTCCATGTTCTCTTGTTTTCCTGGCAGGTGTGCTCCACACCTCTGTTGTCCTCCTCACTGAAATGTGTGAGAGAAGTCCAGACATGCTTGCCCACTTTAGAAAGGTAAGCCCTGATCCTGCTGCTGTGTTCTTGTGGGCAGCACACAGGGATTGCAGAACATCCGCAAAGGCTCTATCCAAGCAGAGGGCAAAACTGGCAGGAACGGGAGCCTCTCGTGTGTCCTGAGATGCTTCTCTGCCGTCTTGGCCCAGCAACCCAAGGGGAGGGGCCTTCGTGTCCTCCCATCTGAACCAGTTGCCTGGCCTTGAAGGGCCTCCTGCACCCAGACGTGATGCCATCACTCCCCGCCCCCGCCCCCGGTGTTGCCCCAGTTGCCCTTCCCGCCCGTTGCCCTGGTGGTGGTGGTGGTGGTGGATGCTGTGAGCCATCTCCTTGGCCTAATGCCTGCTTCGTCTCTTTTGTCCCTTTTCTCTGTTGGGAATCCTGCTGTGTGTTAGAATGAGAAGGTAAGAGGCGCTAACTCTCCCCCTCCCTCCCCCCCCCCACGCGCATGCTTGCCTCGGGCCTGTCCAGGGGTTTCTGCTAAGGGCCCTCATGCAGTAGCTTGTCTCAGGTGCTTGCAGTCAACGCCACTAACATCATAACGAAGGCTCATGTTCAGAGCAGTCGTGGATCTCCTTTTCCGTCTGTTCTCTTGTTGGATGGCCTTTGTAGGGGTGCCCCGGGGGTCTCTGGCATCTCTTGCGTGGGTAGGGGAAGCTGCATGCAGCGCTGTAGGAGATGGGCATACAAAGTCTCTCGGGAGTGAGGCCTCGGGAGTGGACTCTGGTCTGATCCAGCAGGCTAGTTCTTATGTTCTCTTGCCCCTTGGAAAGTCTGCCTGCAAGGTGTGCTGCGTACCCTTCTGACCCACCTGCTTTTGCAATTGGTCCCTTGAGAGAAGGCCGTCTGCCAGCTCAGAGGGTAGTTGGCTGCCAGATTTTAGCATAATATGCCTCTTTCCTCTGCCATTACAGTTTGTCTCTTTTGTACAGTACTGAAAGGAGAGCAGGAGGCATTACAGTTTTTGTCCCCCAGCAAGCGGGTTTTCTGTGCAGGCAGAGAGTGGCCCTTGCCTGGGTGGGCCAGCTTAGCCCAGTCGCCAAAGGTCCTGGAAGCTCTGCAGGGTCAGCTGGTCACCATTTGGATGGGAGACCATCAGGGGATGTCAGGGCTGCTGTGCAGAGGCAGGCAATGGCCGACCACCTCCAAGCATCGTTCGCCTTGAAGGCCTTACTGGGTTACCACAAGTTGGCTGCAACTTGATGGCCCTTTACACACAGGCAAGGTGACTCCCTTAAGGCACCCTTCAGTGACGTCAGGGTTTGGCTGGGACTTTCTGCCAGGCTCTGCCTGCCTGCCTGCCTGCCTGCCTGCTGACTGGCATTTTATTTAATAAGTAAGGTATTTGTACAGCAGTGAAAAATCATAGTTCAAAAATTAAAATCAAGGTAAAATAACATCCCCTAACAGTGAAAATGAAAATTGTTGATAACCCAGCAAAACTGAAAGGCAACATGGAGCATGTCTTTTAAATGTAGCTGTGAGTAGCTGTGACTTGGAAAGAGTCTGCCTGCTTCTCTGCCAGTGGTGCACCAGCCATGCCCAAGCGTGCAGGGGACGGGCCATTCCTCGCCTGGCACCGTTTTCCCTGGCCAGGAGAAGCAGGCGAAGGAAAGCACGTGCCGGGTTCCCAGAGTTTTGTGACAGGGTCCAGCTCCAGCCAAGCAGTTCAGTCTCCTGTGAAGGGGTTCCTCCATGCCAGTTCCCCACCAGGCTGTCATGAACTCTCGCCAGAGAGTCTTTCGGACTTAGCTGTCTGCTCTGGAAAGAGATGTTGGGGTGAGGGAGGTGAGCCGTGAGAGTGCCTCTGTAGCTGGGCACAGACCTTTGCTTGATGAGGCCTCATTCTGGGGCACCTCCCTCAATCTAAGGGAAGAGCAGCGCCACAAAATAGATTCCTGACAGTACTGCGTTCTTTACAGCTAGTCCCTCAGCTAGTTCGAATCCTAAAGAACCTCATCATGTCGGGCTACTCCCCTGAGCACGACGTCTCTGGGATCAGTGATCCTTTTTTACAGGTAAGGATTCCAGTGGTCAGGCCCAAGTTCCACTGCTGCTTGCGGAGAAAAGCTCCTAGCAAGCCTGGTGGAGGGGGCGGGGGCGGGGGGGGGCGACGCCCTCTTCTTGAAATGACAGAGGGATCCTGCGTGCAGAGCGATGTGTCTTTGTGGCTTCAAGGTGAGCTTGGTCCTTTCAGGTGCGAATCCTCCGGTTGCTGAGAATTCTGGGGCGGAATGATGACGACTCCAGTGAAGCCATGAATGACATTCTTGCCCAGGTGAGTGAGTCTGGGGGCTGTGACCCGCCCAGCCGACGCAGCAGGAAGGTGGGCGGCTCGTGGCTGAGGCTGCAAAACAAGGTGGGCTCTCTTCCTCTGTGTTCCAGGTGGCTACCAATACCGAAACCAGTAAAAATGTGGGCAATGCCATTCTGTATGAAACAGTCTTAACCATTATGGATATCAAGTCTGAGAGTGGCCTGCGGGTACGTACTCTTCCCCTGCAAGACGTTCTTCCGTGTTTGTGGATCAGGAAGTTCTGTGCTCTTTTGGTTGTTTGGCTGCAAAGATCATAAAGCCACATGAACACGCACATCTTTATCTCTCTCTCTGTCTCTCTAGGTCTTGGCCATTAACATCCTTGGCCGGTTTTTACTCAATAATGACAAAAATATTAGGTGAGTCCAAGAGCTTGTTGAAACCCCTGTAGCTCGGCGAGGCCAGGGGCCCTGAGAGACACTCCAGTTCCCCAGGTACAATCCAAGCAATGTCTGACTGCCTTCTAGAAGAGGCAGCCTAATTGGGTGCAGATTATTTGAACCTGGACCTTTTCCGGCCTTGGCCTCAGCCTGGTCAAATTCTCTGTTCAGTGAGACCAGCCCCGACAGGGCTCGGCTGAGTTCCTCAGGGCCTGTAAGACAGAGATGTTCTCCCAGGCCGATGGCTGAGGACAGCCACAGTTTTCTTAGCTGCCTTCGACTCCCCCTTTTCCTTTCCCTACCTGGTTTTTCCCTCGTCCTGCCTTCTGCCCACCCACCAGCATCTGGTGCCTCCCCATGCTGGGCAAACGCGGTTTCTCTGATCCTGGGAACGATAACAGAATATGAGACCTGTGACCAGGGACCGTGATTTTGGTTACTCTTTAGGGTGTTAATTATTCATATGGTGTTTATGAGTTTAATTATAGTGATTTTATATTAGCTGCCCTGAAACTGGCTTTAGTTGGGAAGGGCGGGATAAAAATATACTGACTACCTACATAACAACTGGTCTGGCAAAGTTTGCTACATGGGAACCTGGGCCACATTCCTTCAGAGGCTGTCCAGGGTGCTCGGCTCAGTTCTTCTTGGGTTGAAATGAAGTTCTAGTTTCCTATGTGCTCACCTGTTGATGCAGAGGGTTGGAAGGTAGCTCACGGTAGCTGTTTTTGCAAACTCCACCCTCTGCCCCCACCCCCCAAAGTTGGGAAGCCAAATCTTCACTCCCGTGGTGACACAGGGACAGCTGCCATGCTCCTCTCTCATAGGTATGTAGCTTTGACTTCCTTGTTGAAGACTGTGCAGACTGACCACAACGCAGTCCAGCGGCACAGAAGCACCATCGTGGACTGCCTGAAGGACCTGGACGTCTCCATTAAGCGGTGAGGCGACTGGGATTGTGGGTGTGCACCTGTCTCTTGCACCCAGTCTGACTTGCCCAGGGAGTTGCAGCTGCTGCAGACACATTGCATCTCCCTGTGGAAGACCTCTCCAGAAGCAGTCTAGTTTTAAATTCATCCATCTTTCAGGATAATCATCACCACATGGCATGTCCTCGGCTTCATGGCTACTTGGCAGTATTCTTCCCCCCACCAGCAGAGAGCCAGCCTGCCTCTTGTGGGAGGTGGCCTGCTTGGCAGTGGGCGAGGGGGGAGGAGGCTTCCTTGTCTCGGAACTTGAGAGGCTTTTCTGTAGCCAGCCCCCCCCCCCCTCTGCAGGAGTGTCACCCTTTCCTGTGACGCACCCTCTCCCTGCTTCTCACTCCGCCTTGCACTGAAGCCTGGTGCTCCTGTCTGCTTCTTCGTTCCTGTGGCCTTCCCTGCTGGCTCTCCTGGCCTTGCAGCCGCGTCCCAGCCTGACGTGGTTCTTTACGAAGAGAAGGGAAGAAGGTTTTGCATTCAGAATAACTTTTACAAATGTTCCAATTCATGTGACTTTATTCTGGATGCAACATTTGCTGTGAAATTCGGCATTTTAGTTGTCAGGGGGGGGGGGGGCATTACACAAGATATAGACGAGACAGCATGGAGAAGGGATGACCAGTTGACAGGGAAAGGGGCCGGTGGCTCAGACCTGCCTGCAGTGGCTCCTAAGGGGCATGAAATGCCGCTCTTTGTAGCTGCCAGAGGCTGTAAGGGATTGTCAGCACGGATAGCAGGACCTGTTTTCTCCCCAGGGGCACATGTGAAATCTCCCGCCAGCCAGCCACTCTTTCCCGCATGCTTTTTGGTAGTAAAGAGATTCCACAAGGGCAGTGGGCGTCCCAAGTTCCCTGGGGCCTTCCTGCGGCTGTCAGGATCCCAGACTGCAGAAGGGTGCAGGAAATGTCTCTCCCAGCTGGCTGTCTGGATGCTCCATGGCCTCCTGGAGGGGAAGAGGCTGGTGTGTTGTCAGAGGAGGTGCCTGGCACAGTTGCTGCGCTGGAGCAGCTGACCCCAGAGAGGCTGTGGCTGCTGCAGACTGAGTTGGCAGATGGCTGCGGCTGAAAAATGTCTTCCTCTCCCCTTCCTCAGGCGGGCGATGGAGCTCAGCTTTGCTCTTGTGAATGGGAACAACATCCGGGGAATGATGAAGGAGCTCCTGTATTTCCTGGATTCCTGTGAGCCAGAGTTCAAAGCAGACTGTGCATCAGGAATATTCCTGGCGGCAGAGAAGTAAGAGGGCCCCCGGAGGGGGCGGGGGGGAGTGCTGTTGCACTGCTGGCGAGCCTGTTTGCTTGCTGCAGCTCAGCATCAGGTCTCTGGGGCTGGCCTGTTTCCCCTCAGTCCTGCTCCAAGGCATGGGCTGTTGGGCCAGGACTCTGTTGCAGCCTGGGCTGGCTGCTGCTTTGGCTCCAGCAGCTTTTGTGGGCTTCCTTGTGGTAAATGCTGCTGGTGCTGTTTCCAGGGCGTTTGCAGTTTTAAGTGTCTCAGCGAAGGATCTGAGTGAGAAGGAAGCTGCCGGTGCCCTTCCCGCCTGCTCAGCTCGCATCCTTGTGGCTGCACGGGAGCCTCTGGTCTTTACGAGGCAGGCAGATGAGAGGGGTCCTGCACTTCCTCTTGCCCAGTAGAATTTAGGAATTTGCTTCATTTTTCTGCCTGCATAGCAGTTATTGACTTTAGTGTAGTACTGTTTAGTGTAGTACCTTGGAAGTACCTTAAAATTGCCTTCTGTTGAAGTTATTAAAATTCATGCATGCCTTTAGAATAAGTGCAAATGTAGCCAGAGCATGTCGTGCTTTGCCTTGCATTAGTTTAAATCAAAGGGCTACAGTGTGGCCTTCCGCAGCTAGAGGAAAGGATGTCTTGACCTTGTGGCTGCCTAAGGTGTGAGGACCTCCTCACGCACCTGTGCCTGTCTGTGCTTTTCCAGATATGCTCCTTCCAAGCGCTGGCACATAGACACCATCATGAGAGTCTTGACAACGGTAAGTGTTCCCATCTGCCAAAGGATCACTTTTATGTGCAAGAGACCCTGTGAAGACCAGCATCTTTCCTGGGCTGGGTGGATTGTCGTCTTTGATGCTTTTTCCAGTGCTTGGATTAGATCAGATGTCTTGGCCCACCAAGGAAAGAATCCAGTTGAGGAAGAGAAGGGTTTGGTGTAACATAGTTCCATGAATGTTTAGGTCTTTGCTTTTCTGGAATCTCAGACTTGGTTCCCAAGATGTTTGGCAGCACAGCTGGATTATTCCTACTCTGCCTTGAGGCGTGAGTAGCTGCCACCCCTCAGGCTATGGAGCATTGAGTATAAGGTAGCTGCCCATGTTTGTTTTCGCAGCCCTGGCTGGTCTAGTAAGCGGGGATGTCTCTTGCTTCCTCTGCCACCATCGCGGTGGGAATTTCTAGCTGGGTGGGCTACCCTTCAGCTGCACATACCAACAGAGTGTGCGCCTTTGTCATGTGACTTAAGCAGCTGCAGCCTCAAAAGCAGAGTGGAATGGACTGTTTATTTTCTGCCCTCCATTGGAAACTGGTTCTCTAGCAGTCAGTAGGGGGAAAGGAGAAAAATACGAAGCCAGTATAGTAATAACCACCAAAATCTAAACATCTTAAAACAAAGGTGTAACAAAATACACAGCTTTCACACTTTAAAAGTCCTGTTGAGCCAGAAAGGCAGGACATTGGCTTTAAGGAGTGGTGTGGGCAGCATGATTCTCCAGGGCAGAGCGAGCAAAGTGTCGGGGCAGAGGGAAGACAGAACCCTCCTCAGCCAGTGGGTTGGAGGCCCGGGCTGGTTTGGTTCTGGCACCCGTGTCCGTGAGGAGCTAAGGCAGCTGCTGTTGTTTCCCGTTCCACATCAGATTGTGATGCCTTTCCCTTGACAACCCTCCTTGCGTATGTGGTCTCCTTCCAGGCAGGGAGTTATGTTCGTGATGATGCTGTCCCTAACCTTATCCAGCTGATCACCAATAGTATGGAGATGCATGCCTACACTGTGCAGAGACTCTACAAAGCCATCCTGGGTGACTACTCCCAAGTAAGTAGTCCTGCTGCCTGCGTTGCCAAAGAGAGTGTGGTATGAATTCTGTGGTTGCAAAGATGGGACGGACTGTTTGAGCTGCTTGTTGACATGGACGGTCACCTGAGATCTGTCTCTCATCTCTGCCAGCAACCTCTGGTGCAGGTGGCTTCCTGGTGCATTGGAGAGTATGGAGACCTTTTGGTGTCTGGCCAATGTGAGGAAGAGGAGCCAATCCAGGTATTCCTTCAGGAGGAGGAATGGGGCGCGTCTGGCAGGGTTTTGCACCTGAGAAAAGCTGTCTGCTGGGCCCTGGGCCTGCAGCCCTTTTCCTGGGCCGTGGGGGATGTGCCAAACCACAGCGTGGCCTTTGCTTGCTCAGGTCACGGAGGATGAAGTCCTTGATGTTTTGGAAAACGTCCTCATCTCCAACATGACGGCGTCTGTCACACGAGGCTACGCCCTCACTGCCATCATGAAGCTGTCCACACGGTTTGCTTGCACTGTCAAGTGAGTACTTTCTGGTGAGCGTGCCCTGGTCTTGATCCAGTACTGCTAAAGGTTACCTGCAGAGGCATGAAACCACATGTGTTTCCCTGTTTCTCAAGAATCCTCCTCAGTTTGCATGTGCAGATGAGACCCAGCACAGCCCCCAAAGTGCATGAGGACAGCACATTTTGTGTCCAAGAGGAAGAGCCAAGTCAGCTCCCTGTTTCCAAGCAGCAGTGATTGGAAGGAGTGTGTGCTGCTGCTGTGCTTTGGCTAGACTGCGCCTACTCTTCATGCTTATGAGAAAAGAGGGGGTTGTGGCCACTTCACTGGCATCCCCCTAGCGTGGAAGGACCAGTGGTTGCAGGTCAAGCTCCAAGGAGTGCCAGAGATCCGTTCGGACTGTGACGTTTCTGTGTGCAGCTCAGAGGCTGAGCAGGGCTGTCTTTCTTCCTTACCAGCCGCATTAAGAAGGTGGTGTCCGTCTACGGCAGCAGCATTGATGTGGAGCTCCAGCAGAGGGCGGTGGAGTACAATGCCTTATTCAAGAAGTATGATCATATGAGGTGAGTCTGGAGGGGCCACCCCTTGGCAGACCCAGCTGGGAGCAGCCTGCAGCTGAATCTGCTCGTGTGGGTGTGGTCCAAGATTTCCGTTTTCCAACGCATGCCTTAAAGTGTCAGTAAATCCTGTGTAAGATGTAGTCAAATGCTGCCAGAATGTATTGGTGACCTGTGGAGGGGTCTCTAGTATTCAGGCCTCTTGCCTCTCAGAAAGAGACGCCCCACCTGCAGAGGAACAGGACCTCCTGCTGGGAGCTGGCTTGGGAGCCCTGTGAGGAGGGGTCTGCAGCAAGCAGCTTTTGGCTCAACGGAGCTGTGCCCCAGTGTGGTATCTTGATGGGGTATATTCACTGAGTAGAAATACTGCAAGGCTTGGAACTAGCGAGGCAGCTGCGGGAGTCGACCTGCGGAGTCCAGGGTCCTCATAGGCAGTGAGTTGGCCGGATGGCTACATCTGTGGTGTCTGTCTTGCAGGTCAGCACTACTGGAAAGAATGCCAGTGATGGAAAAACTTACCACCAATGGCCCCACAGATGTTACTCAGCCCAATGGGGAGGCGGAGCCAGCAGTCTTGGAGACGAAGCCGTCCTCCTCAACCCTGCAGCCAACCAGCCAGGTGATTGAAGTGGCAAATCCTACTCCCTGCAAGCAGAGGAGGATTGGCGCTGCTGTGGGGACCTTGGAAAGGGAGACAGGATGAGTGCCATGCTGGGACTTGCAGGCGATGAATTCTTGCGGAACCTCTCCTGTCATCAGAGCCTTCTGGTGCCTGGGCAGGGCGGAAGGGCACAGGCTCCACAGGCTACGAGCAGGGTGCTTGACGTGGCTTGGCTGGCTGTCTCTCCTCAGGCAAATGATCTGCTGGACCTTTTGGGAAGCAACGATGTCACGCCTGTGATCTCAACAGCCCCTCCGCACAAGCCGGCTTCTGCTGGTGGGGAGTTGCTGGACCTCCTGGGGGATCTCAACCCGACAGGTAAGGGCTGGGTTGGGAAGGGGGCCTGTGGGGAGAGCAGCATCCTCTCGACTCTTCCGCCTGGCCTTCGTCTGTGGCCAGTGGCGGGGGGGGTGCGTCGTGTACTGGGCGCACGCCTGGGGGGTGCAAAATTGCCCCCTGGCTCCTTCCCCGTGACCCCTCCACGGCGCCCCCCCCCCCAACGGCACACACACACACCGCCCCCCTTCCCACACTTACCTACGTTCCTTTTCTTTTTGTAGTACTTTTTGAGGCTGAAAAAAGCGGCCTAGTTACATTTCTGGGGGAAAACTGCCTGAGGAACTACAGTTCCCAGGAGACCTTGGGGCTCACAAGGTCTCCTGGGAAGTATAGTTCATCAGGCAGCTTTCTCCTTGAACTGTAAATAGGCTGCGTTTTTCAGCCTCAAAAAGTACTACAAAAAGAAAAGGAACATAGGTAAGTGTGGGAAGGGGTGTTTGTGTGTGTATGCCATGGGGGGGGGGGGGGCAGAAAAAACACTCTGTGCACCGGGCGCAGTTGGGCCCAGCTACGCCTCTGTCTGTGGCTGGAAGGAGAATGCTGCCTTGTGGGGCTCTGGCTGAATGTGACCCTTGTTCTCATCTGTCTGCTTCTGTAGGCACTCCAGCCCCTGCCCCACAGATCCCGCACCCCACCTTTCTGCTGGATGGACTATCCACACAGCCTATCTTTAATGACATCACTGCTGGTAGGAACTTGGACATTGCAGCTGCTGCTTGGGAAGAGGGGCAGAGGTGGCCACTTGGGGCCAGGGGCAGAGGTGTGGCGGCTCCAGCTCTGAGCGGTCCTCTCTCCCAACAGGCATCCCCACAATCACAGCCTACAGCAAGAACGGGCTGAAAATCGACTTTGCCTTTGAGCGCTCCAACACCAACCCCATCATCACCGTGATCACAATCCAGGCTGCGAACAGCACGGAGCTGGACATGACAGACTTTGTTTTCCAGGCTGCGGTACCAAAGGCACGTTGGTTCTGTGGCTGGGGTGGAGGGGGTGGGCCGGTGCTGTAGCCGTTGCGTCCTTCAGCGCTGCAGCCAGCAAGGGCTCCTCGCAAGTGTGGTGGGAGGCGGAAGGTCCCTCCAAACTGGGTGTTCAGAAGAATGCCACAGGAGCCCTCCCTACGCCACCCTTGATGTGATTTGGTGTTCAGTTGGGCCAGAAAAAGAGGACAGTGTTCCAACCAGAGCCAAACCTGTTGCCTGCTGTAGGCTTGAGGCAGAGGGGTGTTGTGTGAGCCCTGGGGCCGCCTTCTAGAAGGAATCCCAGTGAGAATGTCACTCTCTTCTCCTCTAGACATTCCAGCTGCAGCTTCTATCACCCAGCAGCAGCAGCATCCCTGCATTTAACACGGGGACCCTCACACAGGTCATCAAAGTCCTGAACCCACAGAAGGTGAGTGGCTGGCTACTCTGGGGGAAGTTTGACCCAGCTTATTTTGCCCGGCAGCAGCAGGGTTCTGAGCCCCTCAGGCTGAAAAGACTGCTTGCATTGAGAAACCCTTTGCATGCAGCCCTTGGGCACACCAGAGGCCGGGGTGAAGCCCCCCCTCCCCTTCCCTGGCCAGCTGTCAGAATAAAAGATGTTTTAGGATGGTTCATTTCGAGCTCTGTCGTCCTCTTGGGAGGATTGGTAGCGCCTTAGCTGCTGGGCTTGCGGGAAGAAACTGCTGATTGTCTTCACAGATCAGGGGCATGTCTGGGAGGGACCTTTCCTCTCTGGGAGTATTCAGGGGGTCTTCAGCTCACCACTCCTCGTTCCATTCTCATTACAGCAACAGCTCCGCATGCGGATCAAGCTGACGTATAACCACAAGGGGGCTGCGATGCAGGACCTGGCTGAAGTCAACAACTTCCCTCCCCAGTCCTGGCAATGAGCTCTGGCCCCACCCTCCTCACACCCCGCCTGTTTGATCGAAGGGACTCTGGGCAGGGCACTGTGACTCTGGGCCTCCCCCCTTCCCACTGCCCCACGCTGTGGGGAGCTGACGAGAGCCGCTGCTGCAGAGCAGGAGGACTTGCCTTTCTCACCTGGAAGCGTCACTCTTCAGACACCGGCTCTCTTTTCTGTTTTCACTGGGCTGCGGGGCCGTCCCTGCCTCTGAAGCCACGGAGAGGGAGAGGAGGGGCACGTGGCACCAGGGAGCAGCTGTCTTCTCTCCAGTGGGTGGGGTGGGGTGTGTGTGTGAGGTGGGCCTCGGGTTGGTTGGCTCCTTGCTAGCTGGGTTACTGTCTTCAGGCACTTTCATGTTGGAAACTTATTCCGAGGATGCTGATGATCCTTTTTCTTTGGGTCCCCTGATGTTGGGGGCCTTTTCTACGCTTGACTGCACACCCCACTAGGTAGGGTAGTGGCTTGGATCTCAGAAGGGGGCGAGTGTGGGTCGGCGGGGTCTGCTCTTCTGGACAAATCCTCCTTGGAGAAGTTGGGGCTGAAGGTGAGCAGGACCCCCCGAGCCTTGGCTGCTGTCCCACTCCCAACGGACCAGGGTGGACAAGATGGACGATTCCAGCCAATGGTTCTTCAGCGCGTCCCACTCCTGGAGTCTGGCCCTTCGTTGCCAGCTGTGGTAGGTGGGTGGGATGGAAATGCTTGTTGCTAGGTGAGGTGCTTAGAGATGGCGAGGGGGCACACCCTTTGCCTGCAGGAAGACTCATCGCCAGATTTCGCTGCACAGTCGCTTCCCCCCTTGGCCCTTTTCATTTCCTGTCTGAGTCCTGGATTCCATTTGAATTCGTTCTCCTCCTGGGACGTTTGTGTTGTATCTGTAATATTGGCACTGAAATAAAGACCATGCGGTTGAACAAGACATCCTGCTTCCGGACTTGCAGGCCTGGGGTGCCCAAACTGCCCTTTCTGTGGGAGAGTGATCAGTGTCAGGGTGTGTGGGATGGCACCCTCCCACTCTCACAACAACCCTTTGAGGTAGGTTAGAATGAGAGAGGGGAACTGGCCTACCACAGTCCCCCAGTGAACGTGATGGCTGAGTGCACAACCTTTGCCCCCCCCCCACCTAAAAAATGGCTATGAATCCCTGAGGAAGGGAGACATTTTTACCACGGAGGGTTCGGTTCTTGAGGCCCGCATGGGATCACTTCCAGGGGCTGACTGGATGGCAGGGTTGGGTGTGTGAGAGAGCTCTTGCTTCTTAAAACAGTTGCCTTAAAATGAGGGCAGCTGGCTGGCTGAAGGGTCTGGGATTTTCCTGGGTTGGGCCTTCTCCAAGGCAGGGGCACCCCAACGGCAGGTGTTGGGCATGGCCTTACTTTCAGTGGAGGCATTTGGTAAAGAAGTCTTCACAGGGGAGGGTCAATTCCTGGCAATATCTCAGTAAGGAAAAAAAAGATCAGGTGGTTGGCCTGAAAAAGGCCTTTCTGTGCTTGAGACACTACTGGGGAGCCTAAGCCACTTGGCCGCGTTGGGTTCTGGTTGCTGCATTTTTAAAAAATCCCACATAGTTGGGAAAAGTCCAGGAGGTTAGAGCATCTTCCCTTTTTCTCTTTCCTAAAATTCCATAACTCCGGGGTTAAAACCTCGCGAAGTTTCACGAGCAGCAGATTCCAGATGGACAAAAGGACAGGACTTCCTTATTCAAGGCATGATTAAATCATGAAATTCACTGCCAATGGATATAGTGATGACCACAAGTGAAGATGACATTAAATAGGGATTTTAAGAGATGGTTGGAAGACTGTGGTGACTTAGAGGGAGCCTGTATATCTTGAGGAGGTCTCTGTGAAGCCCAGTGCTTGGAGGAAGCCCTGGGGAAGGCCTGGGCACCTGGGCAGACGGTCAGCTGCTGCGTGAAACAGACAGGAGCTGGCGGGGCTCCTCTGATCTTACTTGCGTTAGTCCTTCTCTTTTGCCTTTCTCCTAGGGTGGTTTGCATGCTGTGAATTGTAAAGTCTCCATAGGAGTGAAAAGAATCCATCCCATGGTTGAATTAAAAATTCAGACAGAGCTAAAGAAGAGCACAGGGGAGGGAGCTCGAGGGCAACCATCTGCACAGTTCTGGCTGGATCAGGCTGAGCATGCTCAGACCCCTCCGGCTCTGAGGCATCCCAGCCCTGCAGGGCCTGCCCACATCTCACCTGGGCTCCACGTCAAAGGAGATGAGCTCACTCAGATAATTTAGGAGGGGGGGGGGAGTACAGGCTTTGCCTGTAGCTGCCACAGCCCTTTCCGTTGCTCTCGCTGCCTGAACTGGAAAGTGGTGCTGAGCACTGCACTTGTGGAACTTTGGCCTCGGAGTGTCCCTTTCCCTCGGTGCCTCTGGGTGCAGACGTTGTTGGCACTGGGCCTGCAGGGCTGCTTTTTAAGGGTCGCAAATATTTTGAGGGCCCAGGCTGCAGCCTTCTGAAAGGCAGGGTGGAATCCTCTGCCAGCTCGTTCTCCTGCTGCATCAATTACCGGGTATCGTCATGGCATTCATGTAGCTTTTCTACAGGACGTGGGAGCTCCGAAGAATCTGACTCAGGGAAGGGCAGAACAGGGGACGGCAGGCAGAACTTTCCTGGGATTTATTTTTGTCACTGTCGGCCTCAGGTGCCATACCTTTTTCAGGGAAATGATGATTGATGTGGGACTCAATATGCCACTTCCTCCTGGATCTTTTTTTGTAGAGGGAGGCTTCACCGGGGACTTCGTGATTGCCGCGCCCCCCCCCCCCCTTCTGATTCCTTTTAGGGCGCAACAATAGTCTCTAAGCACCAGCTTTGCCAAAAACACTGACGGTTGCAATGTTAGACACAGCACTTTGATCGAAGAGCACTGATAGTGCTCTGGAAGGCTATCGGCAGCACTTTCGCTTTTGGGGGGGGGGGCAAAAGCATAAGTGCCACTGATAGCCTTCCAGAGCACTATCAGTGCTCTTCGATCAAAGTGCTGTGTCTAACATTGCAACCGTCAGTGTTTTTGGCAAAGCTGGTGCTTAGAGACGATCCTCGTGCCCTTGGAGAAGCAGGTCCTCTTTGGCACAGAGAGTCACGCACGACTGGCTTCTGGCGGAGTGCACCAGCCCACACTCTTCCCCCCACCCTCAAAAAAAGGCATAAGCAGGGCTGCCTCTGGCCAGAGTGCTGTACTAGGATCCAGAAGGCCCAGGATCAGATCCCCACTGGGCCCTGGAAGCTTGCTAGGTGACCTTGAGCCAGGCACACAGACTCAATCTAATCTACCTCCCAGGTCTGTTGTGGAGGAGAGAACCATGCGAGCCACTGTGGGCCTTCATTGTGAGGGGGGAGGAAGGTGGAAAGTATAAGTGAAATAAATATGTTGGGCTTTTTTTTAAAAAAAGGTGTGTAAACACCAGGGTTTTCCTGTTGGGGGAGCTTCTGTGGACAACAAACAGCCCACTGATCCAAGTGGTGGATGCACAGAACAAGGTGACGAAGGTAAAAAGCGTTCTCAGCAGCATACTGGATCAGGCAAGAATGCTATTTGACACAGTGGCTGACAAGATGCTCTGGGGAGGCCGTGAAGTCCAGTGTGAGCTGTTGGATGGAAATGTTGTTGTTCAGGCTCTACTGTTGATGTTTTCTTCACCACCTAGAGGAAACCCACATACACACAGTGCATCTGCAGAAGTAGGCTCTGGTCCACAAAAGCGCCTGCTGGCATGAAAACTTTTTAGCCTGTAACATGTCCCAAGGTGGGAGGATGCTGCTTTCCCTCTGGCAAAGTGCCACCAGCCTTGGTGTTTGCGTGCTGGAAAAGATTGGCAGTTGTCCTCTTCTGCTGGGATTTGCAGACTTTTGTATGCGGGATTGAGGAGGCAGCTTGTTAAGCTTTTGGGGCAACTTTTTAAGCCCCTGTGGCATTACAGTGGCCCGCCCACCAGCATGTCAGGTTGTGAAAACTTTCCCAGTTCAATGTGTTGTTTGAGATGTTGCAGGCCTTTTGTGGTTTTACAGATGCTGGAAGAGGAGTGGTTTTTCTTTGGCTGCAAGGAGTGGTGACTTTTCACATGTTAAATAATTGCACGGAGATATTTACTGTGTCCCCTCTCAGTCTGCTGTGCCTTTTGTGCCTGCTCTGTGCATTCACCCTGCAGAAGAAATCCTCCTGCACGTGACCACTAAGGCTGAATTAGATCCTCTCTTCCAATCTGCCTAAATCACCTGCTCAAGAAAGGTAACCTGAGGAGACAGCCAGGGGACCCAGAGGAAGCAGTGCTTTTTCTCCCCCAAATGGCAATGTCCCATTCTCTCCCCTCCCAGCCCCTTGAGCTGGCACTCGGAAGAAAAAGGCCCGCACAGAAACAACAGGAGGGGCCTCTTGCCAGTGATGGGCAGGGCTGGGCCTTTATTTAGGTGTGTGTGCTTTGCTTTTCTCCCCGGCCACTGGCATCACACTGCCTCTTTCTGTCGTCTGGCCTTTGAGTCACTGCAGCACAAGGCCTTGTGAGCCTCTCCAAACACACCCTTTGGTGTGTGGTGACCCTCAAGGGTCCTCGTGCCTTTCCCTAAGCGGTTGGTCTTGTGCACACTCACAGCTGTTCTCTAAGGGCCAAGGAGATGGACAAAGGAGATTGGAGAAAACAGGGGGCACTCCTTCAGCGAGCGAGTCCGAAATCCGGACTGTCCGTGCAGGAGCTCTTCTCCATGTCCTGTTTCTGTGGCTCCAGAGGCGTGCGTTCCCTACCGAAGATGGCCGTCTCTGTGGAACCACCCTTGTCTTGGAAGGGGAACTCAGCAGCAGCCTGTGAGCGGACTGGAGTGGGGGTTCGAAATCAAGTCACTCACCTGTGGAGCTAGACCAGACCTGGGCATTATACGGCCCGCGGGCCACATGCGGCCCGCCGGATGACCCTGACTGGCCCCCCTGCTGTGCTGGGAAGCGAGACACCTTTGAAAGCCCCGCAGAAGCCAGTTGCCTTGGCTGCCGGCTTCTGCGGGGCTTTCAAAAGCGCCTCGCCCCCCTGCCTTTTGGCCTGGCCCTCCACAATATTTTCTGTTTCTTATGCGGCCCCATGGAAAAAATAATTGCCCACCCCTGAGCTGGACAGTAGTTGGCTAATTGGCTGGTTTTGAGCACACTGTCTGCCAAGAACCTGGCTGAGATAGTAATTTTATTGCTAGGCGCAATGCAGAGTACTGTATTTTTCCGTACAGGTATATATGATGTACAGAGGAAAGCTGCGTGATGCCCGTTACCTCGCCCCCCTGGCAGGGTTGAGGCGATGTGCCTCCCCTGCCCCCCACAAAACCGTCGGCAGCCGGAAAGGGAGGGGCGTTTCCCTATAAATGGGCCTTCCGCCTGGAAGCAGGGCCAGCAGGACGCCGCCACAGGCGCTGGCATCGCGAGTCCAAAGCAGGGAGCTCGACGCCAGGACAGCGCAATGCTCTGCGGGGGGCGGGGGCCGTCCCGTCCAGCTGACCGCACGTGCTCCCTCCCTCCCTCCCGCCCCGCCGCAGGCCGGCGCTAGAGGTCGTCGAGGCGCTTGGCTGGGAGCCGCTGCTGCGCGACCAGGGCGCGGAAGGCGCGGAGGGCCAGGACGGCGCTGGCGCAGCAGGCGAGGGCGGCCCCTCCGGCGAGCAGCCCCGCCGCCACCTCGGCCCCGTGCAGGCGGCAGTCGAAGCCGGCGTGGCCCTTGCTGCGGTAGAGGCGCTGGCGCTCCTGGCACAGCGGGGAGGCGTAGGCCTCGCCCAGGTGCCCGTAGTAGAAGAGCAGGGCCGGCACCAGGGCCAGCGCGGCGGCCGCGTCCAGGCAGGCTTCGGGCAGCAGCAGCCAGGCCGGGCAGCGCCCCAGGAGCCCCGCCGCTGCCAGACCCAGGCCGGCCCAGGCCAGCAGCGCGCCGCCCACCGCCATGGCGCCCTGGGCCGGGGGCCGCTGCAGCCGGTGGAGCTCGGCGTCCAGCCGCTGCGCCTTGGCCCCGTCCGCCCCGTCGGCGAAGCCGCTGTAGGCGCCTCCGTAGGGGTAGTAGTACGCGCTGCCCAGGCTGAAGAGGCCCGTGTAGCCGCCGGGCCCGCCGAAGGAGACGGAGCCGCAGGCGATCAGCAGCACGCCCAGCAGGCCCTGGATCAGCCGGCAGCACCCTGGGGGGAGGGGGAGGGGGCCGTCAGTCGAGCCCTTCTTCGGTGCGCGGCCCGGCCAGGAGGGCTCCCGCTCAGCCCCCTCCCGCAGGCTGGCGGTCCGGAGGGCCCAGCTCCAACCCCCGCCCGGCCACCGCAGGTCCGGCTGGCAGTCACCCAGCAGCCGGAGCGCCTGGCCAGCCGGCCTCTGCCCTTTCCGAGACCGGCGAGGGGCGGGAGCAAAGGCCACCCCGGTTCCCCGCCGGCCCCCGCGAGCTGGAACCGCCCCCTGGCCGCAGCCGTCCACCCTCGGTCGTCGCCCCGCCGCCTCTCACCTCGGGCCGTGCACAGCCAGCCGCAGCGCGCACGGCTCAGGAGCGGCTCGTCCGAAGGGGCGGCCCGACTGCAAGGAACGAGAAGTGCGCGGGTCAAGGCCGGGCCAGGCGAAGGGGGCCGCGCGTGGCCGCCCCCCAATCCTCCCCCCAACCCAACCCAACCCACCTGACCGCCCGGGCCTCGGCCATGAGGGGCGCCCTTCGAGCGGCGGAAGGGCCGGGGCGGAGTCGCACTTCGTACCTGCTTCCCGGGGCGTCATCCGCCCGAGCTTGCGCCGGCCACCTGGGCTGGGAGGAGGGCTGGGAAGGCGGCGCCCGTCTCACTCAAGGTCCGTCTGGGGGGTGCGCGGCGGCTGCGAGGCCGTGGACCCGTATTTTGTCAAAACAGTGGGATCAGAGGGCCTTAAACCTTATAACTGCTCTGTCCAGGATCTTGAGATGTATTCAGCAAAAAAATCTGTTCAAGATATACTAGACACCTCTCCAAATTTTTAGCAAAGGAATGAGTACAGTTTCTAAAGTGTACCAAAGCAGCACCCCCTGGTTCTTTGAAGTACCTTTTCCATTACTGATCCTCTCCCTGTCCTAATTCTTCTCTCCCCTCCCTCCCCCCCCCAAAAAAAAGGCCAGTTTTCACAATTCTTCCCCGTTATTGGCAAAGAAAAGCCTGTGGAGGTTGGGGTTTTATTTGAGATCAAATAATAGTGGTAATAATATTATTATGTTCTGGGAAAGACACGAGCTGCAATTCCAACTAGGGAAGAGAAAGGGGAGAAAAAAGAGAGAGTGAAGGATGAAAAGAAAGAAAGAGATAAATGAAAAGAGAAAAGGAAGATAAATTAAAAAGTGGAGGGAAATCAACTGTGCAAAACATCAGGGCAACCAACAGCAAAACCAGCCAACTGCCTTCAAGGGGCCCCTCAAAGAAACAAGGAATCTATCATCCTTTCCCTGCACACAATCAGCCAGCTTTAAGTAAACTTATCACACCATTAAGAAAGAGGCAGTGCTCTGGGCCACCTTTTGCGTCAGGGATGGGGATTAACTCAAAAGGTCAGCAACTGAATCTCGGAATTGTATCACAAGCTACACCCGTTCTCACACAGCTGCAAACTGATCAGCCAAGGGTTCAACAGAACCCTCTTCCCCATTCGTGTGCATGTACCTCACCCTTGCACATTTCCTTTGTGTTAATCTCTGACCAGATGCGTGGACTTGGAACTTGAGTACTGGATGAAAGGGATAGTCCACACGCATTGGCCTCTCGTGTACGTGTGCGCACAGGAGGAGAGAGGGACAGGGCTCTGTTAACCTCAAGCAAAGCCATCTGTATGTGTTTATGTGACGGGTGGATGGATCATGCTACTAACATGCACACACCTCCAAGATCCTTTCGTTAAAATTCTGTTTTAATGGACTTCAACCCTCATTAACATCGGAAGACAAACACATGAGACATCATAGCACTTACAAGGCCATGTGACAGGCCTCACACCAGTAATTATGTCAACATGGGGTGCCACAATGCAACATACATTGTGTGATCAACGTCCAAAGCAAAATGACACCCTTTGAAGGCGTCAGGGTGTAATTCTGCTTAGAATTGCCCTGTCAGTGATTCTCCAGCAGGAAGGAGAGGAAGAAAGAGGGATTGGTAAAAAGAGAGAAAGAGGGAGAGAAAGACCCCAGCAGAGACACACTCAGTCCTGCCCCTACGCAGAGGAGAACTGGCGCTTTCCTTCTCCCCCAGCCCCCACTCACCAGCTCTGCCCTCACCCAGCAGGGGGCTGACTCTCAGCAGGAGGAGGAGGAGGTGCCCCCTGACCACTTGCCAGAATCCCGCCTCAGCACCAGACTGCACCATCCCATGCCTCCATCAGCCAGGCCGGCAGCATCTGACAGAGTATGCCCTTGCTCCCTTGCCCAACACAAGGGCCGTGCTCCTGCCACCTTCTTGGCCTGTGGAAAGGGACGGTCTGTGGCCCAGTGCACCTCGTACATCCCTGGGGGGTTGCCACCCATGGGCATAAGGAGAGGGCAGGTGCTCAAACACACTCCCCATGTGATCAAGCCAAGTGGCGCCAGGGGCTCAAGCACCCTCTGCCCCCCTTCACTACTCATTTAAATTTTGTATCATTGTATTGCCGAAGACTTTCACGGCTGGATTCAACTGGTTGTGGTGGGTTTTCCGAGCTGTGTGGCCGTGGTCTGGTGGATCTTGTTCCTAACTGCAGGGAATGCAAATGCGAATCACTCCCTGGGCTGAAAAGCCCCACCTGCGATACTATTCTATCAACCACACCTTTGCATAGCCAGTTCCACCCAAATTTACTGATTGGTTCCCCACTTGGGGACATGACAACTTTATACCCCACTAAAACATTCCCATTCTCACTGGACACCGTGTGTAGCAGACTTCCCTCTGTGATACACCTCTGAAGAGGCCAGCCACAGATGCAGGCGAAACGTTAGGAACAAGATCCACTAGACCACGGCCCCACAGCCTGGAAAACCCACCACAACCAGTTGAATCATTGATTTTTGAGGATGCTTATTTTAAACTCCGTCTCTCTCTGAGGCTAACCAGTGGTCAATTAAAATGGACCCTCCGTGCCATTACCAGAGTGAAAAGACTTGCATACAGCACTGGAAGATAAAATCCCAGCTCTTACCTCAATTAATTGAGGACTTTAGAACTCTATCAGTATTTGAATAAATAGAATATAGATTGCACATAGACTTGCTTTTAGACATTTGGAAACCATTTATAGGAATTTATATCTAGATCCATTACCACTGTTATTCTATTTTTGGTTTACGTATATTCTTCTTAAGTTTCTTCTTTGTTTCCTTTCTGTTCTTTTTTGAAAGAAACAAAAATTTTTAAAGAAGTCTTGCAAACTGAGGGTCATGACTTGCTTGACTGATTCAGTCCATCTTATTTTCTACTGCCTTCTAATTTTCCCGTGTATTATTCTCCCATTATTGTCTTCTCATCATGTGACCAAGTACTGACAGCCTCAATTGAGTCCGTGTAGCTTCTAGAGAGAGTTCAGACTTGAGCTTTGCAGGAACCACACCTAGTGTATCCCTGACAAGCAGGTATCCTGCCGTTACATGAAGAAACCGCTGCTTCCCCAGTGTTGAGCACACCTCTCTGTTAGGAAGTTCTTCCTCAAATTTAGTCAAAACCTCCTTTGCTGTAGTTTATACTAGGCTGATCAGCCGTCCCGCTTTTGGTGGGACCGGCCCGCCTTTGGACAATTTGTCCCGCGTCCCGCGGGTTCTACAAATTGTCCCGATTGTGGGGAGGCTGCTGCACTGCCTTGGGGGCACAAGGCAGTGCGGCAGCCTCCCGTGCGCCCGGCCGCAGGAGCGCATGGCCTTCTGGGGCTTGCGGTTTGCCACTCTGTCACAGGGCGGCAAACAGCGAGCCCCAGAAGCCTGTGCGCTGCTGTGGCCGCCTCCCCGTCCCGGATCACAAAGGTGACCATCTGGTCACCTTAGTTTATACCCATCAGCCCAAATTGTCCCATCCAACACAACTGGAAGCATCTGCCACATTTTCCACAAGCCGCCCCTTCAGGTGTCCAGAAAGGACTATCGTGCCTTTACTCAGAGGAGTTAAAAGGGTTTTTCTGCCAAAGTGAAAGTTTTCCTACAGCTAAATTGGTGGGACTCTGTGCATCCGTACAATGTTAACCACCCGTTCTTTTTTCCTTTGAACACAGATGTTGTTGGACTTGCCAGAATCTTTGAAACAGCTGCTGGAGAGAACCTTAATGGAGCCCAGCCCCTGGCTCTGCAGACGTGGCACGATCCCCACACAAGCATGTCGTCATGTTTTAACACAAGCGCTGCTTTGGGAGTGTTGTCTCTTTTACTTAGAAGAATGTTATGGGGCCTCTGCCTAAGGCAGCTTACAATTTTTGAAAAATTAAATACATTAATTAAAATCCAGAATTACCAAAGCAAAACAAAAAACTCCAGCCTAACGTAAAAGCACAGACCATGAAAGCACAGACCATGGCCCATGTCTATGCTGATGGCATTGCTGCAAATTTTATACTGGAAATTAGTAATTTTAACTGTATTTCTTAACCTTGTTTTGTTTTAAAATTTTGTCCTGTTTTATATGCCAATAAAGGCTTGTGTGTGTGTGAACACACAAGGGAAGGTGCTGATGGCATTGCTGCTATCCACTTGGTAAAATAAGGTTTGCAAGTAAGAGCCAAAATTGGGGTGACACAGAGGACCGAGCTCTGGAAGCCTATAATACTGATGGGAACAGAAAAAGTTTACTGGGGGTGGGAGATAGGTGGGTTTTTTGGAGCGGGTGGGTGGGTGGGTGGACTCATCAAGGCTGTGGTGCCATACTGTTCTGTGGGGTAACAGACGGTCATCGTTTGGAGATCTGCTGTAATTCCAGCAGAAGTCCAGGTCCCACCTGGGCCCTGACCATTGTAACTGAGTGGCAGTACTGGATGGGTCCCTCCAGGCTGGTTCTCTCTAAGGTCTGGGCCCCTCTGGTTTATTGAGGAGGGAGTCAGAAAGGAAAGCCTTATTTCTCTTGCCTTCAGTTCTAGTCTTGGCAAGCCCTGGGGCCCAGCTGCTCTTCCCCTCCCCTCCCCTCCCCTCCCCTCCCCTCCCCTCCCCTCCCGCTCACCGCCTGTTGTTTGCAGAGCACTCTGTGGCATCAAGGCCGTAGAGGCGGTAGAGAGGGCAGAGGCCAAGTGCAGCAGAACATGCAAGAGGTTGAGTTTATGAAGTCACACATCAAACATCAGTGATGCAACAACCCAATATTGACTTTGGCTTTAAATGGGGGGGGGGGGAGCATTCCTCAAATGAGGGGAAGAGGCAGTGGTGCGATTCAGCAGGTTTGCACCACTTTGGCAGAACCAGTTGTTAAAGTGGTGCTTGTAAACAACCACTTGTTAAATTATTCGAGTCCCACCACTGGGAAGAGGCCTCTTGCCTGCCTGTCTTCATCACTGCACAACATGCCCTGGGGAATGTCCTGAAATGCAAAGGTTGTCCAGCAGGAAGCAAGGATGGCGCTCTCTCTCTCTCTCTCTCTCTCTGCCAGACAAGACAGCAAGTGTGTCTTGGATGAGGACCAGAAGGTAGACCTCCACCTTGCCTGTTATCAGTGCCCCGTGACGGCTGCCAGGGAGAGTGGGCCAGGATGTCTTGTGGCATCACAGAGGCAGAAGCGAGAGGGAGATGCCAGGAGCGAGCATTGCACAGACGATAGAAAGCCACGAAGGCAGCAGGCCAGGGTCCTTCAGGATCACAGGGCTGGGAGAAGCACCAAGGAGCTCTGGAGTATGCCGCCCGGCTCTTTCCCAAAGGCTGCAGGCACCAGCTAGGAAGGCAAAGAATTGCAGCTTGAGGACCTGCTCTCTGGTGCCAGGCAGGGCCTGCCTCGCTGCCCCTGCCCCCCCCCCCGCACCCCCTCTGCTCTTCCGGTATTGGCAGCAGCACAATGAAGCCTGGGTCAGAGGCAGCCTCTCCACTGGGCCTGGCAGAGGGAAGTACACCGACTGCACCAGGCCCTGCCAGAAGGTGCTGTGCTTGGACAGGGCCTGGCGGCTCCAGAGGTGCACCAGAGGGCAATGTTTCTGGGCAGGTGGACAATGGTTCTGGGGAGCAGGGTCAGAGGAGGAAGCAGGCGCTGAAGTCTGTCAGGCGCTGGGAGTCCCCTCTTCTTACCTATTTCCCTATAGCCTGTGTGGTTAAGAGCAGTGGGCTCTAATCTGGAGAACTGGATTTGATTTCCTGGTCCACCACATGAGTGGAGAACTCTACTCTGGTGAACTAGGTTTGTTTCCTTTGGCCTTCCACATTAAGCCTGCTGGGTGACCTTGGACCACTTCTCTTGGAACTCTCTCAGCCCCATCTACCTCACAGGGTGTCTGTTGTGCGGAGAGGAAGGGCAGGAGTTTCCAAGCTGCTTTGAGACTCTTTACAGTTGAGAAAAGCGGGTTATAAATCCAGACCCCTCCTCTACAGGGGCTGGGGGGGCCTGATTCCAACCAGGCGGCATTGCAAGGGAGGGGGCCTCGTCTTCCCACTCTGAAATGCCCTTGTTACCGCTGTTTCTCAGGTAACAATATGTGATTTCAGCTCAGCAATGTAATGAGGCGCAGGAAGCCGGCGTTCTTCAAAGCAAAGGATTTTATTTGGAGGTGAGGGTCACAGCTCAGGCAGGAGAAATCGCACCTTGCAAACAAGCGCAAGAACTTTTATTTACAAACATCAAAGGGGGCAAAGGGGCAGGTGAAAGGGGCAGGTAAGGGGGCAAGTCCCTTACCGAACACCAATAAGGAAACATCAATACAAAAGAAAGATACAATTACAACTTTTGTGAATGGGATTACGAAATCCCACTGTCAAGCGTCTTCCCACGAAATCCTGCAATGGTGCTGAAGGGAGAGCGGATAAGGTCCATTCAGAGAATCTGGGTGGGCCTGCTAACGCACCCAGCTATCTGCGTTATCAGATGGCTGTTTCCTTCAGTTGTGACCTGAGGCTCCCGCGCCTCAGCTCCACAACAAAAGGGGAGTTCAAACTGTCCAATGGTGGTCTCGACACGTTCTCCAACGGCTGGAACCTCTGGGTGCTGCTATCAGTTTTCATTTGCAAAACCAAAGGGGGTCTTTGTCTTTGCTAAGGAGTCAGCTGGGTATTGGTCTAAGCTGCATTCCAGGGCTAACTTCCTTGTCCCTTCATATCAGCTTCTACAGGCTACTGCTTTTACTAACAAACACAAATGTCCAAAATAACATTTCTAAACTTAAACATTAGGGAAACCTTAAAGAAAAAACACATATACTTATAGGTGAAAATCTCCTAAATTAACAATAACAAAAACCTTAAACTAGCTGGAGACACTAGTTAAAATATAATCTTAAACAGCAGGCAAATCATAAATTCAACACAAAAGGGGCTTTATATCCAAGAAGGGGCAAAGGCAAGATGGAAATCATATGATACTGGCACAATCACATATATACATTCTTTGTGAGCCTCGTGGAGGCTTCTGAACCACACAAGTCTCTGCGTCCTGACATGGAGCCGGTGTAGCCATGTAACTTGACTCAAGAAAATATTTTGGCTATTTTCTTGGGCGGTAACACCCTCAGGGAGTTTGCATTTCCCAGTGACAGCGTACAGGTAGCTGCATCAGTGGGTATGTCTGCCCCACGTGGAGGAAGCCGTCGTGGCCCCCAGCTTGTTCAGTGGCCTCGAGGTCTCTCCAACAAGCAGCCAAAGGATCTAGGACTGGGCCAGCAACCTGAGGGCCAAAATGGGACACCCAGCAACACCACCCAGGGGATGGCTATCACAGTGTCCTTCAGCATACAGGTGTGTGTGCGTGTGCATGCATGCGTGTGTGTGAGAGAGAGACCTGTAGATACAGGCAGGCAAGATTGAGTTGTCAGTAGAAGAGACCAGAGAAGCCACAGATGGACATAGCACGGCTAGGACAAAAACGATCCATGGAAGGGGTGGGGGAGAGAGAGCCTCCTTCCCTTGACTGCTCTGCCAGCCTCCTTTGCCTGTTGCGGCCTTCTCAGAAGCTGGGGTAGCCCCAATCAGAGCCCCAGAAACACATCTGGACATTCAAGGCAGATGTTTGCACCTGCAGACAGGCCTCCCTGCCTCCCCCCCCCCGTGTTATGTAACACATGCTGCCACTTGACCCAGAGTCCCACCTGCGCCTGTTGGAAGCACCCCTCCCTGGGGGAGAGGCAAAGGCATGTGATTGCATCACCTGAGCAGACGGGGAGGGGATGACGTGTTGCCAGGTGGACTGCGAAGTGGGGCGGGGCGGGGGATGTGCTCAAGGCCATGTCCCTTCTGTCGGGGTCGCAGGGCCTCGTGCCTGCCAGGCCGTTCTGGCACCAGCATGAGGTGTCCCTGCTGAGGAAAGATATGGCGAGGAGGCCTGGGCCGGGGGCGGGGAGGTCGGCATGTAGCCATGGGGTTTGTGAGGCACTGAAGAAGAGCAGGCTTTTATGCCTGGCTTTTCTCAACTGTAATGAATCTCAAAGAGGCTTACAACTTCTTCCCTTACCCCCTGCCAATAGGCACCCTGTGAGGTAGGCAGCGCTGAGAGAGTTCAGAGAGAACCGTCACTAGCCCAAGGTCACCCAGTAGGTTTTGTGGGGAGGAGCAGGGAATCAACCTGGTTCACCAGATGAGAATTCGCCGGCCACGTGGAGCAGTGGGGAATGAAACCCAGTTCTCCGGATTGGAGTCAGCCTCTCTTAATCTCTACACTACCTGAGGCCCTGGGGAACCGCCTGAGGCTCTCCGAGCACCTCACGGGCAAAATCAGGCCGACCACAAAGCAGACAGTCATCCTATGGCCTTGGTTCATGGGTCAGTTCTCTGTGCCAAGATGCTACGGTGCCACAAAGGGCGGCAGCAGCAGCCTCAGCCGAAGTCTATCTGCACTGGGCACCAGGGCCACATGCCTCCGGCTGTGCATCGGCTGTGATGGCTGCTTAGTCCTCCCTCCATGCTGGGAAGGATCCTGCCCAGTGGCAGGGCTGGGGAAGGGTAGGCTGATTGACAGCTGAAGCAAGGCCCCGCCCCTTCTGGCTGGGATGCGCCTGTGCGCTTGTATGCAGAGGAGAGGACGTTTGGAACTTTGCTGTGTGGACTTGCGGGTGACGACTGGGTGCAGGGATTGCGTCAGGAGTGACCACTGGGCCCTGTGAGGTTTCTGTTGTAGCCCACTGGAACCTACACAGAAGGGCATTGCGCACCTTTCTGGAGAACAGCCAAGGGCAGGGTTGGAGCTGCCTTTTTAAGAAGGGGGCAAAAGTACAAACTTTTAAAACCGGGACCCGTGTCATGCTTGGCTTTGTCAAAGGCCACAACCAGACTTGCCCCCTCATCTGAGAGGCTTTGCCTTCTCCAAAGAGACGGATTTTACACACTGGGAAAGGGGGCGGGCCGGGGGGGCAACGGGTGTGTGGTGTGCCATCAAGTCACTTCTGCTTCATGACCCCCAAAACAGCCTCTTGTGACCAGCCTTGCTCAGGTCATGCAAACTGAATCCATCCATCTCATGGTGGTTTTCCTGTTTACCTTCTTCTGTCTTCAACCTTTCCAAGTATCACTGCTTTTTCCAGAGAGTCTTTTTCAGTGACTGTAGCTTCAGTCTAGTGATTTTAGCTCCTAGCAGCATTGCTACCAGACAAAGCTTTCCTTGGACTGTACTTTATCAGAAGGATGCGAAGAAGCAAGAGATGCGTTTCCAATGTCAACAGTATAAGCGCTATATTTTTTTAAAAATGTCCAGGAAAAGACTAGGTCAAAAAACATTCTCCTTGGGTTGGGTCTTTGTGTGTGCTGCAGGAACAGTCAAACATTATAGATGGATAAAAGAATGTAGAAGTGTAATTAACATCATTTTATTCTACCACTTAAAAGAGCTGTTGAATACATGTGTATGATATACGGGGGGGGGGGTCATTTTGCCCTTCTGCTCTTCAAAGTAATCCAGATCTGGCTCTGGCCAAGGGTTCTGCTGAGGTTGCTGGAAGAGATTTATTGCTGCTCGGGGTACCGGAAGCCTGGCTGGCCCTGGAGACGCTCACCCCTGGGGGCTTCCAGGCAATGGGGGGCTTCCAGGGCCCAGCCAGGGGTGACGCAGAGCCTTTTTCTGAGAGAGTTAATGTGCAAGCAGGATTTGCCCCAGATGTTTGGAGGCAGTCCTGGCTCGGGCTGGGAGCGCAGCCCTCCCCATCAGCCAATGGCTAAAGGCCACCAGCAAACACCCAGTTCTTGGCTGGAACCCGGTGGGGGGATGCTGCCAGCTGCTGTCTGCCTGTCAGGCATAAAAGGCTTCCAGACAGCATCTGGGCTCTCCGCTGTTCCACGTGTGGAATACCTCCTCCGCATCACAGGGACGACTGCAGAAGCGGGCAGGCCAACAGGCGTGCCAGAGCCTCCGTCTCCCTTGTGCTGGGCAGCATCTACTGTTCGAGTTTTATCAGGTAAGGCGCTTGGTGTGCTGAGAAGTCAACATGGGTGAAACGGGACCACACGGGTTGCCCTGAGCTCTTGATGAAGGAAGGGAAGGGCAGATGTGAGGGATGCATGGAGTGAGGAGGTACGTGGGGGGGGGGGGGTTGCGCATCTCAGCTTTTGCAGACTCCTGGCGTGTGAGCATCTGATGGATCCCTGGGAGGGGGGAACAAATGCACAGTCAGTCCAGGAGCTCCGGGTGGTACACTGCTCACAGAACCACAGAGCTGGAAGGGACCCCAAGGGCCATCAAGTTCAACCCCCAGCCACGCAGGAATGCATAATCAAGGCTCATTTGTGGCAGATGCACATGGCATGCCTTTTTCTGGGTCTCCCACCTGTAGTATAGGCAATGCCAGGTGGGGGAAAGCATTTGCAGCTGCCTCTTCCAGAGGATTGCCCAGGGTAGGGGATCAGTCTTGTCCCTTCCAAGTGGCAGGAGTGCTCCAGAGTCGGGGGCCGAGCAAAGACTTGGCCAGTTCCTGCTCAGCCTGAGATTCCATCTCACTAGAGTTGCCCCAGCCCAGCCCAGCCGGTAGGTGCTCTGCTACTGAGCTGCAGCCCCTCCTCAGCACTGGGGCGTGGGGGTGGGGTGGGGGAGGCTGCTTTGAGCTCCCAGAACAAGGGGCTGTGACTCAGCTGCCTGTGGCAGAGTGGAGATGTTGCCGGGGCTGGAACTTGCGACTCCAAGGCAGCCATACCTGCAGTGGCCCGGAGCGGCCAATGACGGTGGGCAGGGCTGGCCCTAGAGGCAGAGGTGGTGCTTTGGAGCCTGGAGGAACTGAGATGCCAGTGGATGGATGGGGACATGTTTAGAGACTCATCTTTGAACCCACACTGTGCTGTGGAAGCTGGCTGGGTGACCCAGGGCCAGTCACATGCTCTCATCCTATCCTACCTTACAAGGTTGTTGTGAGGCTAAAAGGGAAGGCAGGAGAACAATGTAAGCCGCCCTGGGTCCCCAAAGCAGAGAAAAGGCAGAAAAGGAATAAACACATATTTTGAGTCCAGCACCACCACGTTGGAGGACAAGGAAATTCTCAGGATAGAAGCTTCTGAGAAGGGAGCTCGGACTCTTGAGAGTTTGGACCTTGCAGATCTTGCTGGCCTTCGAGGTACTTCTGGACTTGAGCTCCTCTACTGCAGGGCAGCATCGCATGGCTTCCCTCTGGCACAAAATCCACACGAGAGCTCTGGTTCCCCGTGGGCTGCAGACGGCTCTTGTTCTGAGCCCTTTGCTTTCTCCATTCACTTTGCCCTGCAGGTTTCCCCCGGCTGCTTCCCACGCTGTTTGCTCTGCCTGTGTTGAGAGATGAAACATTGTGTGTGTGTGTGTGTGCGTGCGCACATGCACATCTGGCGACCAAGTGCTTGCAGGCTGCACACATGTCTCTGTTCAGTGCTGTTTTCCTGATATGCACACCAAAAATGGAGGCTACTGATTAAAGCCAGTTATCTGTCCTGAGTCACACTGTCCCAGGCGTCCAAAGAACAACCAGAATAATATGATTCTTTGACACTCCAAACCCTGACAATGTCTGGTACATTAAAGGGTTTCAAAAACAGTATTTATTTTGTCAAATTATTTTCCTTTGTTCTGAACTGTTCTGAACAAGTTAATGTTATGTTTAAAGGTAAAATACTTTTAAAAATTGCTTTAAGGAATTATCTCAATCTCTTTGAGGCTCTTCTTCTAGGGGTTCAAAGTACAGTTTAATATGTTATCTCAGTTTCATAGGGTAGTCATGATGGCCTGCAGTGGAAGGCCTACGTTCAAACCCAGTACCAGGGATCTGCAACCTGTGGCTCTCCAGATGTTCATGAACTACAATTCCCATCAGCCTGGCAAGGACTAATGGGAATTGTAGTTCATGAACATCTGGAGAGCCGCAGGTTGCAGATCCTTGCAGTAGCCCCTTAAAGACCAACAAGGTTTTGGGGCTATGAGCAGAGTGATCAAAAAGTACCACAGAGGGCAACCAAGATGATGAGGGGGCTGGAGCCCCTTCGGGCCCTATCAGGGAAGGCGGAAGAGTCTGGAACTTTTCTGGTTAGAAAAGGGGCCACTAGAGGAGGACATGATGGAGGTTTATAAATTATGCCCAGGGCAGAGAGAACCGTCAGACAGAACTTTTTCTCCCTTTCCCAAAATGCTGGCACTCAAGCACCGTAGATTCAGGACAGCCAAAAAGAAGTACTTCTGTATAGACCGAGTAATTAAAATGTGAAATTTGCTGACAGGGGATGTAATGATGGCCCCAGGGCGTAGATGGTTTAGACAGATTCACAGAGGACAGGGCTATCAGTGGCAGCAGCCGTGGTGACTAAAGGGAACCTCCACATTCAGGGGCAGTCAACCTTTGAACCCCAGTGCCAGGAGGCAACGTCAGGGAAAGGCCTCAGCCTCGATGCTCTGCTGTTGGTCCCCAGGAGCTGGTTTGCCACTGTGTGTGCAAGAGACAGGATGCTGGACTCGATGGACTTGGTTAATCCAGCAGGACCCTTATGGTGTTCGTAGGAATAGGGATGGAGATGGCAGTCAGAAGGTGGGAGGGGTGTTGTAAAGAGCGCCCGTAAAGGATGCAAAGGTACAGGTGCTCACTGCAATCAGCTTGGGCAGTGCAAAGGGGGAACGTTTGTGTGGCAGAAAATTAGCATCAGTAGTGAGGTAAGAAACCTACATCCGTATTCAGCCCTGGATTAGTGAATGAACTCAAGCTTCAAGGGGAGATTGCAAGTTCAGGTGACTGCTGAACTTGAGTTCATTCACAAATTCAGAACATTGGACTCAGGGATCTGGCTTCCCCCTTGTGTCTGCCGAAGGGAGCTTTGGCTCTCGTGGGGGGGACGGCGGGTGGGGGGGCCCTCTGCGGCTGAGCATCGGCTTGGTGTGCAGAAAGGCCCAGATTCTCCCCTCTTGCTTGCAAATGTGCTCTTGCCATGCCCGCCCCCCCCCTCATCTGACTGCAGCCACCTGCAGAAATACAGCAGCTGCAAGAGAACCGCAGCTGGGGGAAGATGGGCCTCAGCACTCCTGTGGCCTTCCTTCCACCCTGTGGGCTCCAGTATGAGAACCACATGACTTCATGGGGCAGTCAACCGCAGCGTTATGGGGCGATTTGAAGACATGGAGGCTGTGGGGGAGGGGAGGGTGCAGGTGGCCACTCCCTGGGCACTGAGGTGGCAAACAGAAAAAGGGGCGGGTAGATACCACCCATCATGCCTGATACAAAGTTCTTGTGTCATCCTCACCTGAGGACTTCATTGTGTGTAAATGGATCCTCGTACGGGACCGTGCCTCCGGAGCTGTGGGCAGGTGCTTGCTGGAGGATCTCTGCCCACCTTCTGTTGGCACTTCTAGCTCAGGTGCATCTGCTTTGCCTTTCCAGAGATGGACTCGTACCTGATCCAGGTGAAGGGGAAGCCCTCCCTCCCCTCCCTCCGGGATGTCCACCTCAGCCTCCAGGGGAAGAGCCCATCCTCAGGCCCAGTGAAAGGCCGCAAACCCCACTGGGCAGTCAGGGCCTCCGAAATGTCTAAAAGGACCTTCAACCCCATCCGTGCCATTGTGGACAGCATGAAAGTGGCTCCCAATCCCGAGAAACCCCTCATCTCCCTCTCCATAGGTAAGCTGGGTGGAGGCCAGGGTGCGCAGTAGGGGCTGAGCGGCTCTCCCACCACCGCTGAGACCTCCCTTCCCCTTCCTCGTTTCTCCACAGGGGACCCGACGGTGTTTGGAAACCTCCCTACAGATGAGGAGGTTGTGCAGGCGATGAAGGATGCCCTCGACACAGGAAACTACAATGGCTACGCCCCTTCTGTGGGTACGTGAGCCTCTTGACAGAGCACAGGGCCCCTTCCTGCGTCCTCCTGCTGGGCAGGTGGGCTTCTGCCCCCGGCTTCAGAGAGAGAAGCAGTGTGGGCCAGTCTCAGTGGCAGGATTGTGCCCTCGTGTGCTCAAGAGGGCCACGTGCCCAAAGCATCACTGCCCCCCACCTCAAGCTCTGCCCAAAGGAAAAGGGAGTCAGACCAGTCACAAGACCCAGAGGAAGGCCGGGCAGAGCCTGCGGGCTGCCAGTGGAGGAGGGCAGGGAGGGAGTCACCTGATCTTAGTTGGAATTTGGCAGCCTCCAGGACAGAGCTCCGGAGAGTTGAGCAAGGGCCCAAATGCACCCTGTTCACCCTCCTCTCATCCTCCCCCCGCCCAGGTTACCAGTCTTGCCGGGACGTGGTTGCCAAGTATTACAGCTGCCCAGAAGCTCCTCTAGAAGCTCAGGTAACAGAGCCTGTTGTCGTTGCTGTGTGTCTGTGAGGAACCCTCCCACAGACAAATCTGCCTGCCTGCTCCTATTCTTTTCCAGGGCACCAAAGCTCAGCAGGGGGCTTCGGGCAGCCTTTGCTGTTGCCAGCCTTTGCAGTCTGCCCCCCCCCCCCACTCCAAATGTGACAGCGCAGCAGATGCCTGCCTGCTTGCTTGCTTGCCTGCTGCTGGCGTCACTGAGTTCACAGTTGCCTGCTCTCTTCTTGGCAGGATGTCATTCTGACCAGCGGCTGCAGCCAAGCCATTGAACTGGCCCTTGCTGTGCTGGCCAACCCCGGGCAGAACATCCTGGTGCCGCGCCCTGGCTTCTCCCTGTACAAAACCCTGGCTCTGTCCCTGGGCATCGAGGTGAAGTTCTACAACCTCTTGGTAAGATGTGGCACGGCTAGGTTCAGAAAGCATCCCCCCTCCCCTGCTGCCCCCCCCCCACAGGCAGGCTCTTTCCCCTCTTCTCCAGGAGATAGTTAGAAGGACAGACAGACAGACGGGGGAGTGGCAGAGGCCATGCAGGCACTACCCAGGGGCTGGTTTGCAAAGCCTGGGAAAGTGTGTTCCGCTCACCAGGACCTCTCTTGAGCCCCAGGGCGATGCCCAGTCTCAAATTCAGTCGATTCAGGCAGTTTCCTGTGGCAGGCCCAAGCAGAGCGCCCTCCTGACCCTCCCCTGACCTTCTTCTTCCTCATGCCAGCCAGAGAAGTCCTGGGAAGCCGACCTCAAGCAGATGGAGTCATTGGTGGATGACAAGACGGCGTGCCTGATTGTGAACAACCCCTCCAACCCTTGCGGCTCCATCTTCAGCAAAAGCCACCTCCAGAAGATTGTGGCAGGTGGGCCCCACAGGCTGGTCGGGTGGGTGGGTGGGTCGCTGCCTGGCTCAGCTTTGAGAAGCAAGACAGAGACGCTGCGCCCCCAGCCATGGCTCTGCGAGTGGAGACCTCTTCGATCTTGCTCTGCCGCGGGGGTTTTGGACAGCCCCACTTCTCCTGGGGGGCCACAGGACAGTTCTGCGCATTCCCCAGGAGCTGCCCCAGAGAGGGCATGAGGGAGAGTGCCTCCTCGTGCCCTTCGCTCAGGTGTTTGTGGTCCTGAGGCTGAGGGGCAGCTGTGAGGGGAACTCGGGGGGCGGGGGGGGGGGCTGAAGGTGGTCTCCTCCTCCTGGCTCAGGCCACTGAACGGGTTCCTGCTTTGTCTGTCTTGCCCAGTGGCCTCCAGGCAGTGCATCCCCATCTTGGCCGATGAGATCTATGCAGAGATGGTGAGTGACACTCGCCGGAGGCCGCGAGGTCTTCCGATGTGTTCTATGGTGGCTGGGGGAGGGCCGTCTCCTGGGGCGTGAGTGTGAGGTGGCTGGCGTCACCCTAGCCTGGCCTTGAGGAGCACGCCGAACGCCGGCTGCTGCAGAGCCTTTCAGATGCAGGGTTTGGCCTTGGAAGGGAACTTGTTTGTCACACTTTCTGCTTTACAGTTCGGAGAAAGCTGGTTATTTTATTTATTTCATTTCATTTGTAGGCTGCCCTTCCCCTTGCAGGCTCAGGGTGGCTTCCGGCATCCAATAAATACAATAAATTAAACATGATAAAACCAAAAATGTGCTCTAACCATAAAACACATCTAGATGGCAGCTAAAATTCTCATAAGCTAAATACAAGATGTTCCTATTATCATATAGAGGGAAATAGGAGGGGAAGAGGGGTGGGTCGGAGGGGTGGCAAGACGTCGCTTCCTCTGTCTGGCAGGCCCTGAAGAATTGCACCGAGTCCCACCTTTCCCCTGGTACTGAGTGAGCTCCCTCGGTCTCTGTTTCCAGGTGTTTGAGGACTGCAAGTATGAGGCCCTGGCCACAGTCAGCCCCCAGGTGCCTGTCCTCTCCTGCGGAGGCCTGGCCAAGCGGTGGCTGGTGCCAGGCTGGAGGATGGGCTGGATCCTCATTCATGATCGCAGAGATATCTTTGGGAAAGAGGTGAGTGTGTGGGAAATGCACCAGCGGGGGTGCGGTGGGGGAAGCAACAGGCAGGCTGCTTTGGGCCCAGGCCAAGAAGCCCTGTCATGTGGATGGGAGCCTTGCACCTGAGTGTGGTCCTTGAAGCTCTTGAGGCTGTTCCCAAAGTAGGCCTCCCCAAACCAGCAGCCATGCTGAGGTCCTCTTTTAGCTCCCTGCCAGCAGGTAGGAAAGTGTTTCCTGTCCGTCTTCTGGGTACTGGGGACAAAGGCTCTTCCTGGGACCCTTGGAGGGCAAGGGATGGGCTACTCTCACCTGCCCTTTGCTCCCTCCCCACTGACCAGTCACCTGTGTCTGGTTCAGATCCGAGATGGGCTGCTCAGGCTGAGCCAAAGGATCCTGGGACCGTGCACTGTTGTGCAGGGAGCCCTCGGAGGCATCCTCCGCCGGACATCCTCTGAATTCTACCACAACACCCTCAGCTTCCTCAAGGTACGTCCCGTCACTTTTCAAGGCCCAGGAGTGGTCTCTGTCCACAAAGTGCTTCTTGCTTGCATTGCTTGGTCTCTGCAGGCTGGAAGAGAGGTGAGAAAGTGAGAAATTCAGGCCCTAGTTACAGTGTTGTGGGGCTGGCCGAAGAATGCCCGTGGCTGCCTGCAGGGCACCATGCTCTTCCGTGGCAGTTCTGCTCATGAATAAGCACGGAGAGTGTCTGTTTGGGCTGTGGTTCATGACAGGAGCCATCAATAGACATGTGATGTGGAAAGTCAACAAAGTCTACACAGCGATTCCGCCACTGGTGCTTCGGCAGGCTAGGGCAGAAGGCCCAAGTAGTTCAGTAGTTCATTGCAATGGCAGGTGGCCAGGCTTGGGTTCCCCCATCCACTGATGAGTGGGGTGACTCGTGGTCAATGAATGCCGGCACCCTTTCCTTGCCCTGCTTCCACCAGGTTGGAGTTTCCTCAGGGGAGTGGCTGGGCGTCCAATCTGAGCCGTTCTGCTTTATCTTCTCTTTTCAGTCCAATGCTGACCTCTGTTATACTGCGCTGTCTGCTGTGTGTGGCCTGAACCCCGTCCAGCCCTCGGGGGCCATGTATCTCATGGTGAGTGGAGGACCAGATCTTGGTGGGGCCCTCCCCCTGCTCGCAGGCTTCCCCACTCACCCCTTGTACCTTCCACACCTAAGGAGTCCCTGTGGGTTCATTCCTTGCCCATGGGATGCCTGTAGAACAAGCCCTTCCCTCCTGCAGATGGTGGGAGCTCCCTAAGCCAATCACAAGTCACCATTTGAGTGAGACTCAATCCTTTACTCAAAAGTAATCTTATTATATCTTAACAGAGACTCTCAATCAAAGCACTTTGTGCATCAGAACACTTAACAGTGACCACAATTGTAACAATTCTAACTCTAGACACTTTCCCAATATATAATGGGTTACGTTCACATTTCATCACGTATACAACATCTGCTGAGTTACAGCTAGAGAAATGTATAATGTCTCTTTATATGCTTTTTTAATATTCAAAACCTTTCCTTTTCACAGTAAACTTACAGATAGAACAGGAACCACATTTAAACATCTACATCCATTAAAGTTAGAATTCTGGAGCACTTATCATGCATCAGAAATCACATGTTAGAGGCTCCATTAGTACCACATTAGTACCATTATTAGAAATATTATGATAGAGTAACAGCATTGTTGTAAATGTTAAGTGTTTTGATGTTAAAAGTGCATGGTGTGAGAGACTGTACTGTTAAGAGACAATAAGATTACTTTTGAGTAAAGGATTGAGTTTCACTTAAATGGATATTTGATTTGTTTTGAGTGTTTGGTAGAGCTGGTGATTTGAGATCACACGTTGGGGGTGCCTTTGTGGATGTAGGACATTTTTCGCAACTGTTCCTGGCTTGTGTAGTGCCGAGCTCAACCTGTCCTCTGTGCTGCTGCAGGTGGGGATTCAGATGGAGCATTTCCCTGAGTTTGAGAATGACGTGGAGTTCACCGAGCGCCTGATTGCTGAACAATCCGTCTTCTGCCTGCCTGCTGCGGTGAGTTGCTTTCCGAGAGCCCAGGAGGGCAAACAGTGCAGCTCGCTGCCTCCTGTCTGAGTCCTGCTTCAGCTCTCTAACCCACAGGGCCCTTCAGCCCATTTTGCTGCCACCTGAGGAGAATGGGAGGGGGGCAAGCACCGCCCTTGCAGCTTCCACCGCAGACCCCATCCCAGTCTTTTTTTCAGTCAGCTTCCCTGTTCCAGACCTTTGCTGGGCACCAGCAGGCACAGTGAGCCGGCCGGCCAGCCCTGTCACACTGAAAGGAACTACAAAGACATTTTAGAACAAGGCTGGAATTGCCCCCCCCCCTCCCAGAAGGCTGGGGTGCAGCTGCCTGCCCATCAGCAACAAATGTGACAGGAACTCCAGCAGCCACGTGGCCACACTGTGCTGTGGTCCCACAGTCTGCTGCTCTGGTTCTTGGGCCTGCACGAGCAGAAGCTCAACTCTTCCCTCCTGCTTCTCCCCGCAGTGCTTTGAGTATCCCAGTTTCTTCCGGGTGGTGCTCAGTGTTCCCGAGGACATGATGGCAGAGGCTTGCCAACGCATCCGGCAGTTTTGTGAGCAGCATTATCAGGATGGAGAGGGGTGCCAGGAGCCGGAATGTGACAAGTAGGCACGGGCGCCTCCGCCCCTCCACCTGCAGTCGAGTCGTGCAACAGAGGGGGCAGCCGCCGCCCCACACTCAGCCTAGCTTATCCAGCTGCAGCTTCAGAGGGCCTGTGGGGCCCCCCGTCCAGACCGAGCCCTGGACACAACACAGAGCTGGAGCAAAACCCTCAGAGACACTCCTTCCCCCCGGCGGGCCGCTTGGCAGGGCTCCAGGCATGCCGGAGGGCAGTGGCAGGGGGCCTTCTTGGCATTCTCTGCAGGGGTGTGACGGCTGCCTGATCGGCCCTGGCCACTGGCGTGCAAATGAGTGCCACAGCAGGTCTAATACCTGGCTTGAGAGGCAGCCTGTTCCTTCCTGTGCCTGTTTGCGGTTCCTAAGTTATTGTTCCTTTTGTATGAGTAAATGGCAGACCTTGTGCTGAGATTTGACTCTGTTTCCTTGGGGGGGGGGGAGAGAGTACAGGGGAGGTCCTGAGAACTTGCAAACGAGGGCCCCCCACACACATTTGCTATCCTCAGTAAGAGAAGCCCCGGCCTGAGAGAGCGCCCCAGGACGCTCCATTTGAGTGGGAAGAATCCCCGCAGGAGGAAAGGCAGCCCCTCCACCTCACGTGCCAGCCAGGCACAGTGGACATCCAAGACCTCTGCTGAATCAGGTCCATTTAGACTGGCACTCTGTTTTATGTAGGAATGCCAGGGTGCTGATATGTCGGGCGATGCCACTTCTGCCCCCACTGGTCTCCCACCAGCCATGGAGGCGAGGGCGGGCGGGCGGGAAGCCCAGCAGCAGAGTGCTCACCTGAAGTGGGCAGAAGGTTTGCCTAATGTGGCCAACCAGAAGATGCCCTGCAGTGCCCACTGCCAGGACACAGAGGGTAAAGGGGAGACCAAGTCCGCGGCCTCCTCCCCTTTAGTATTTTGGTAAGCTTCTGCCATCTTCTCTCTAAACTATCACCCCACCCCACACACGCAGTCACAGAGGGAAAGTGCTCCAGGCCCTTGAGCACTTGGGTGGTCCATTTCCATACCATTTCTCAGCTCTGCGATGGCCCTTTTGAGAAGGTAATCACTGTTCTTGGACCGAAAGGGACCTCCCCCTCCCTTCAGACCTGTGGGTGTTATCATATAAATAATTCCAATCAGGAGGGGGGTGGGCAGTTTCACTGCCCCTTCAGGGGCCTGAAGGAACATGGTTAGCCTTCTAGCTGTTTTCAGTATTTACTTGCTGCCTTCCGCCTGTCAAGGTGGCATCCCACATACTTTAAAACATAGCACAGTAAAATACCAACAGTGCTATATCACCCGATGAAACAGCAACAGAAGAGACTAATTAGGCACAGGAAAATTGGAACTTTTCCTTCAACAGGGCATCCCACCAGAGGCCATCTGGATAGCTATGGGGAGGGAAGCCCACAGATGAGGCGTCACCCACTTAATCTCTGACAGTGGGAGCATCTTGAGAGCACCTCTGCCGGGGGGTTTCTCAAGACAGCAGACCCTTCCGGGACACTCTGATCCAAACTAGGTCCAAACTGGCAGTCTGCCCAGTGCCTGGAAACAAACCGGCACTCACCTGGAGTGTTCCTGATCCAGGGACCCTCTGACTTGTTCCACGGGGTCGTCTGCTTGTTCTGAACAGCCATGTCTCAAGTGCACGCCTTTCCCAGTGGGGAGGCTGATGCTGAACAAACGACAGGAACTTCATGAACCAACGGCTGGGCCTCATCCACAGAGGGGAGAGCGAGGCCACGCAGCAGTGGCCCAACGTTAGTCTCTTGGTTGATGATACGTTCACCAGTCTTGTCTTGTCTGAGTTCCAGTGTCTCTCTCTCTCCTATTCCGGAGTCCAGCCTTCATAGACCGGACCATAACAGGCAATCCGTTACCCAGAATGCTGGTGGCTGCGCTTTTGAGAGTGGGGAGAATTGCTTAATGAGAGGCTGGATGACCTTACAAGATCTTTTCCACCTATGTATAAGTTAAGTTTTTCTCCTCCGAAATCGGAAGGAGGCAGGAGTAGAAGTTTTAACAAGTTTTGTTAAGAAAAGCAAATTAATAAAAATACAAGCACACAAATGGTTAAAGCACACAAAGAAATCACACAGTTTTAGGGTACTGATAGTGTTGGGGACAAATCTGGAATAGATTAGGGTTTTGTGGGGGAAGGCTATAATTACCCTATCCTGACGAATGGCTCCAGAAAGCAGAGTTCAATGCCTGCACTGAGCTTCAAGGAGACAGGGTGGAGGCAGGTGGCCTGCAGCGGGATGGATGCATTGAACACTGACTGCAGAGTGGATGGCTATTTTATAGGGAAGACAGACCCTCTGGACATGCTAAGAGAGCTTAATCTTTCTGGACAAAGGAGGGACACTTAATACGCTGGCACTTGGCTTAATGTTCTAATCCTGGGGGTGCCCATAGTTAGCCTTTTGGCTTGAAGCTGATTTAATTACAACTTTGGGACAATGCCAAACGTAAATGATGATGGTCTTGGAAGAAGTTAGAAACTAGAAGATGAGATTAGTATTTTGAGCAGGAACTCTTGGTGAAATCCTTGCTTCCTTTGTCTCACGGAGGCACGCGAGTCAGGGCTGAACTGCTTTGTAGGCTGAAAGCGACTGCCTTTTCCTAATCTCTTTAAGCAAGTTATTTTGCAAAGCTTGTGTTGGCGAGGACAAGTCCAGGCAGGTGTTTTTGTCCTTATGGGTGACACTGAGCTAATGCAGAGTATGGCATCCATCTTGGCACTGTATTGCTAGGCCACCCTACTAGGTTGGCAGGAAAAGCAGACCCCCCCCCCCCCCCCGTGTCTGCCTGGTAACAAAAGGACCAAGAAGTGAAGTTCAATTCAAGGGGACAGAATTCTTACCTGCCTCCTCTTTGCAAAGCAGGTTCAAATGGACTGGGGGAAGAGGCGACGTTCAGCTGATTTTCCTGGCAGCAAAGTGCTTGGTGACTCCATGAATATTGCAAGAGGGATCTGGTTCTTTCATGGGGACAGTGGACACTGGGATGCTTGCAAGAGAGCCACATCTTGCTGGGAGCCTGGTGGCTCTTTGCCTACAGCCCCCTTGCCTGACTGATGCTTTTCAGCTCAGCAGGAGAGAGGGTTACACTATGATTAGCCCAAGGCGAGGATGCCGTTTAAGGAAACCTCTGTTGTTTGGGATCAGAGAGAATGGAGACTGCACCGGCATGAAGAAGGGGAGGGGGAGAGCACAGTGAGCACAGAGACGCCTCCATGCATGTGGGCCCGAGCAGGCCGATGTCTGACCTGGCCGTCTCTCTCTCTCTCTCTCTCTAGGGCAGGCAGGACAGGCACAAAATGGGGTGGACGTTGGTTTTGCTCCATTCAGGGTTTCCCTCCATTACAGTCAAAGCATCAGAATGCTTGAAAGACACGATGTTACAAACATTACCAACAAAAACACCAAGTTGTTGCCCCAGCGACTGGAGCGGCTGGGGAGCATCATGACAGTAGCATGCTTGTGGGTGTTGCACTCTGCATCCATTCGTTATTAAAGTGAGCTGAGCTCAGCTCACCCTTTCGGGGATGTGGGTGTCAGGACCCGTCTTTCGCATCAGAGGAAGGAAGGCTGTTTGGGTGAAAAGGAGCCCCTGAGGGATCCCCATTACATCCAAGGCTGCTTGCAGCCCAGGATCTCCAGGGGAAGGCCTTGCCCTGGCCTGCCCTCTCTGCCACTCAAAAGCCAAGGGTACGGGCGCATCAGGAACCCCTCCGGAAGGTCCTTTCCTTCTGCCTCAACCTTCCCCTCTGCCCCCGGCCCCCAGGAACCAAGGTGGCAGAAAGTCAGAGCCAAATCCTGCACCAAAAAGAGCAGCAGGGCCATGCCTGGCAGCCCAAGGCATTCTACCTGCCCCCTGGATTGAGGAGGAAGGCTCAGCTCTCTGGATCGGATATCTGAAGGGATGCCATTTTGGTGAGGGAGCAGGCTTCTTTTCTGCTGCCTCAGAAACTAGGACATGGAACAATGGATTCAAGGTGCAGGAAAAGAGATTCCACCTAACCGTCAGGGGGCTGTTCAACAGTGGAATTCGCTGCCTCGTCGTGTGGTGGAGTCTCCTTTGAAGGTTTTTAAGCAGAAGCTGGCTGGCCATCTGTCAAGGGTGCTTTGATTGTGTCTGGCAGGGGGTTGGATTTGATGACCCTTGTGGTGTCTTCCCACTCTATGATTCTAGGATCAGCTCCTAACTTTGGCCCCACAATAGGGTGTAACCGTCATCTCCTTTGAGCCAGAGCTTGAGCAGTAGCAGGTCAGACAGGACCCCGAACAGGGGCTTTGCCAGAGCTCCAGGCTCTGCTCCCATCTTGCGGGGCTCCCATTCTGTCTGGGCTCCAGCTCTGGAGAAGATTTCAGCTTGCTCAGGTTGGCTGCCGCCATGTGACCCTCATGCCCCCATAGCTGGCTGGATATGCAGAGAGCAAGTGAAGGAAGCCCAGCGTCCTCTCGGGCTCCTTGAAGAGTCCGGTCCAAGCAGCTCCTGGAACAATGTGACCAACGCACCAATTCTTCTTGTACAAAATGAGTACTGGCCACAGCTCTCCTAAACATCCTGGAGGATTCTGGTTCAGCTTAAGCAGTTCAGGAGGAGGCAACATTACAGGGGTGAGGGAAGGGGAGTCAGATTTGTGCCAGAACTCCCTCCCTCATCACGCAGAACTACAGCAGGGTGGAGGAATGTCTGGAAAGGCCACCTCAGGTCTGGATGAGTCGCATGTGACTTCACCTGAGAATGAGGCTACAGTCGAGTTGGGACCAGAGGCAGGGAGTTTAGCGGGGGGGGGGGGGGCTGATGGCCACCAAACCCCTGATGCACTTGAGAAACAGACAAGACCAGCTTTCCCTGAACAGACAAGGCAGAGGGTCACTATCCACTCACCATAAGCCGCGGGGTCACCTCTTTAAAAGCCACGGGGGTCCTGGACGCTCCCCACATCTCCGGCGCTCACTGCGCGGCTGCCAGGGATTTACCTCTCTCCCGCCTCCTGGCTGCGCGGCAAATTAGCTCCGCTAAAAAGAGCAACTTTTTAAAAAAACCCGCGGGTGCCGCGGGGTTGTGGGGAACCTCGGCTGTTTGCGCGCGGCTGATTCGCTGTGACGCGCAGCTCACGGCCAATCAGGGAACAGGGAGCGCCATCTTGTTAAGTGGGGGTGTCCCCGTCTAAAAGTGCGCGTAGTGATGACGTAGACACGTGTCGACATCCAGTCGAAGTCACGTCTTCACGTCTCAACTTGTTCAAAGCCCGTGCCGAGCAAATGGAAAATGTCGGCGCCGAGCGAATGAGGAAGTACAAGAGGCGTGCGTGCGAGCTGGCTTCTGCTTTCACTTCCAAACACTGCTGATGACGTGTCTCCACAGAAAGCGCAGCCAACGATTTACTGCTGACGTCAGCATGTGCCGACGTCTTAATAGAGGGCTGTTAGCGCCTCTTTGATGACGTTCGCACTCACGCTCGTGCGAACCTATCATAAACAACCTCTTCCCAGCCAATCACACTGGAGACCCGCCCTCGGCTGGCCGCCACTTTCTCGTAACTCATGACGCACACGTTCGACGGCCAATCGGAGCGCTCCATTCCCCTCATTGCAACGGAACTCCCGCTCTTTGCTGCCCGCGTTATTTCAAGAATTGCAAACGTGTGGGGAACAAATGTCTCCGTGGTCAGAAGCCACGGAGGCTTTTCATTGCGGGGTCGCAGCGGCGTTGCAGTTTAGTGAGGTAAGTGGGTAGTGGCCCTCTACAAGCCTGAAAAAAGGTTCAGGTTTGCTGCAGATATACTTGAAATCTTGTTTCTCAACATTGGGCTGGGCTGGAGGCTTGAAATGCTCCAAAACTGTAGAAGCAGCACCAGAAATGACTTTAAGAAATGAATGCCCCAAGTGGCCATGGCTAGGCGCCACTACGCTACTTTCAGGGAAAGGCGGAAGGAAGGAGGGTCCTTCTCCAAGGCTGTTTGGGCTTTTGAGGGAGACCAGGGCCAGGCCTGGCAGCAGCCACGAAGTGATTCACCCGACTCCCTCAGTCCTGGCTGCTTTCTACTTTGCAGCAGCGTCCACCTTATGAAAGCCGGAGGTTCAGAATGGGATCTGGAAATCCCAGGAGCATATCACCACTGATCCACGGAAGTTCACGGGATCCCTCTGGACCAGCCACATGACCTGGCTAACCTTCCCCACACGATAAAACAGAGGAAAGGAGACTAATGCAAAAACATTTTGACACCCCATTGTGGAGAAATAGAATGGATAAATGAAGATCAACGTAGCCAAAGAGGAAACAGGTAAAAGTTAGGTTGCTTGGTGGGTGAGAAGGAGAGAAAGACACACAGAAAGCTGGTCATTTGGAGATTGCCAGGAAAGAGAAAATAGTTTGGAAAGGGATACGGCCCAGGGAAAGGTAGGTTTACTGGTGGTTGGGAAGGAGAGAAGAAAGCAGGAAGGAGAGAGAGGCTATCGCGACTGCAAAGGAAGGGAAAGAGAAATAGTGGGAAAGGGGAAAATGAGATGCCCTCCACTAATTCTTGCAAGCCCCCCCCCCCCCCCCGCTCAAACACTCTGGCCTCCCCCTGCCCTCCCCCTCCACTCGGAGAAAGGCAGCCCAGGAGTCCAGCCTTGCAGGAGCCATGCTGTGCTGGCACTCGATCCTCCTGGGTGGGGTCTGGCTGCTCTCCAGGCTCACAGCAGGAGGATGGTGTTTGAGAGAGACGGATGTTTCCCAAGTGGGCAGGACAGACAGAAAGACAGATGGACAGCTAGATGCTCCCAGGACAAAATTATGCCCAGACTTGCTGTCTGCAGGTGCCTCGCTGGGTGGTGCTCTCAGCCTCAGGGGCTGCCAGTTAGGACCCTGGGGGATACTAGCCCCCGCCCCCGTCTTCCAAATCACCAGCTGCTACCCAGGAGGTCTCCCACGGTGCCACAGACATGCTCCAGAGCAGCAGTGGCGTAGTGGCTAAGAGCAGGTGCACTCTGATTTGGAGGAACGGGGTTTGATTCCCATCTCTGCCACTTGAGTTGCAGAGGCTTATCTGGGGAATTCAGATTAACCTGCGCACACCCACACAGGCCAGCTGGGTGACCTTGGGCTAGTCACAGCTTCTCGGAGCTCTCTCAGCCCCACCCACCTCACAGGTGTTTGTTGTGAGGGGGGAGGGGCAAGGAGATTGTAAGCCCCTTTGAGTCTTCTACAGGAGAGAAAGGGGGGGATATAAATCCAAACTCTTCTTCTCTTCTTCCATAGGCCAATGGTGGTGCAGCTGGGTGGAATGGGGAAAGAGAAGCTTAGACTGTGGACCTGCCTCCTTTCTCAGGGCACAGCTGTCCCCACTCCAAGGTGCTGCCATCCCCAAGGAGCAAGAAGGACCATGCCAACCAGACCCGTTCAGTGGTGTGTGTTTCTGCACCAGCTCAGAGCCACAATGAGCATTTACAAATCATCTGGCAGCAACTTGAGGAGAAAGAGCCCCACGAGCGAAGCAGGCGGGAACTCTGCCCACCCACTCGACTTTCTGGGCCTCCTGAGCAGCACCCGCTCTTGGCTGTGCTTCTGGCATCCCTCCGTCCACCCAACCCTGAGCACCTCGCCACTGTGTTCCTCTGGACTGGCGGACTGGCCAGCGTGGGCTTCAGGGTCTTGCTGGTGCTGCTTGGCTCACGGCCATTCTTCCTCAAGGCCACTGACTGGCTCTTCCTCAAGGGGGAGTCTTGTCCAGCTCACCCGTCCCTCCCCGCCTCCCACGGGGCCCTGGCTGGAGCTCAGGGAAGGCTGCCTTTCCTCCTGGCAGTAGCCTCAGCACTCCCATCTGCCACTCCCATCCCAGCTCCCAGCAGGACAGGCTCTTGTGGGCCGAGGCAGGCAGTCCAAGGGGGTAGAGCTGAACACAGCAGGTAAGGCTGGGGTGTGTGTGTGTGTGTGAGAGAGAGAGACTGTCATACCTGCACCTGAATTTGCTGCTGGAAGGAGACAGTGAATCACATTACCGGGCAGAAACTGCCCACCCCACAGAGGAAGTGGATAGCCGTGCTAGAGCTTGCCGTCTGTTCTGTGTTGGGGGCTGGGAAGGCATGGCACAGCTTGTGATCTTTGCTTTGGCATTACTTGTGCTGGGTTTCCTGGAGGGGAGGGAGCATTATTTAGTGTGGGCTGAAACAGGGTTTCTTTTCTGCCCCCTCAGAAGGAGAAGGGCAGTTTCTAAGAGCAGGCTGTGCGTGGTCGCAGATGCAGCTCCCAGTGAGGGAGGGGTCCCAGGTGAACTTCATGGCTACCTGGGAACTGGAACCCTTGTTTCCAGCATTCTAACCATTACATCACACTCTCCAATTCGGCTTGTGCTGGCACATAAAGTCCTAGATTTCTCTGTCCCTCACAACAGTGACCTCATTACCTGGAACCAAACATGACAGAAAGGACTTGGCTGGTGCCCAGTGTGCGCAGTGGGCCCCCAGAAGGAATGCCAAAGGCCAGTGTGTTGCATGCAATCCTCCTAAATGTACCCATATAAAAGTTGCCTCACCTGGACTGTGAAAGTGACGTCTTCATTTTTTTGCCCAGGGGTGGGGGGCACCAACTGACACAGCAGCGGCCCGTGACCCTTGACCTGGCAGCTCCCCCCAGGCCAGGTCCTGCTCTCCTAATTGAAAGAGGTTGGCGTGGTTGCGACTTACAATGAATGGAGAGGACCTCCGAATCGGACAGCATTTGGGGCAACAGGAACCAGGTTTTGAGCCCTGCCTGGAGGGCCAGTATCGGCTTCTGGGAGGCAGCCTGGGAAACCTAGGCTGTTTTTTGGGCCACCTACATTTCTGATTTCCCTTTATAATAAAATTTCGAACGTTTTTTTGAATATACGCTTGTATGACATCACCCGCTGCCTACTTGTTCCCATGTTCACTCAAGCTTTTCATCTGTTGCTCCTTATAGCAGAAAATTACCAAAAGCTGCCCAGCCATCCAGAGAGGCAGAAAGACGTGGCCACGGCTCCTGGAAGCCCAGTGGATGGCAGCAGAGGGTCACCTGAGCCCTCGGCTAGGTCAGGCGAGGTAGCCTGAGTGGGAGTAAAAACACTCTGCACAGCCACTCACCCTATCCCAACGGGGAGGCACCAGGGCCATGCCTTGACCAGCTGAACAACACTGCAGGGTGTTCTAGGCACTAGGGCGCTCCCTGTGAGGGAGAGCCCCAGTTTCTTGCTGGCATTTCTTGGGATGGACTGTGCATGTGTTGAGCGGCCTTCTGTCCACGTGTCCAGGAGTTTTGGCTTGGGGGACACTTTTATATTGCTGCTGCAATATAAAGGCTGCGAGCTTCCTGGCCTCCCTTTTCATTTGCACTTTTGGAACTGAGAGCAAGGCCTCAGTGAAGAGGCTTTCCTGTCTTCCAAGAAGTTTACTATTGGTCTGACTTACTGCCCAAGGAGCTCCATGCGCTGAATTTCATCCCAGTCATCCAGTGAACTTACATTTGGCACTTGGCAAGATCTAGCACCTCTGCCAAGATGGCCTCCTTTCCATCATGGCACTCCCAAGGGTTCTGTTGCGTTGCAGTTGAAGGGAAGCTGCGTGCTCAGGCTGGCTCCTCCGGGGCCCACTGCAGGCCGTCCTGAGGCTTCCGCATCGCTTGCAATGTCAGAAGGGATGAAGCCGGTTTCTTGCTGTGAGGTGTGGCACAGGAGAATCAACAAGAGGAATAAATCCTCCCTTGAATGATCTCATCTTAAAGACAGGGCCAGTTAGAAGGAGACAGTTCTCCGACAAATGCAGCTGATAGGCTACTGCATGACCAGACGTTTGGCACTAGCAAAGCGGCCCCACCTGGAAAAAGAGGCTTAGAAATGCAAACATCTTGGGGGACACTGGGGCATTCTGCCAGATCTGTATCTCGTAGCAGAAGAGGGAGCACTTTTTTAGAATTACACAGAACTCTTCACCAGCCTTGAATGGAAAGATACGAATGACTGCAACAGAGGTTCATGGTTGAGTTCTTCTTTTGCAGAGAAAGTCTGTGGTGGCTGGATGGGAGCTTTAGGGGGAACAGAGCAATAAGCTTTAAAGGCAAGAGCCTCGGGGACTCCCAGAGGAGAGACCCAGAGAAGGAGGGGCACGGGCAATGGACTTTGCCCTTCCTTGTGGCACATGAGAGGAGCAAACGAAAAGCTCTCGCCATTAGCTGCTCCCCAAGTCTGGCAGGCAGTGCCTTCTTCCACCCCCACCCCCGACTCTGCTGTTGGCTCCCATCAGGCACCAGAATGGGGGGGCGGGAGAGCTGGCAGAGCCAGAAGCACCTGCGAATGAGGAGCAGCAGCAGCAGCAGCTGAGCGCTCTCAAACACAGAAGTTGTTGAGCAAGATGGCACTCTGTGCTGCTAGAACTCAGGAATCAATTCCAGGGCTTGTGGTAGCAGCAGAGATGGAAGCCCTGACAGCAGAAGAATCTCAAATGCAAGAAAGACAGAGTGGGGAGGAGGACAGCGGGATAAAAAGAAATGGCACTGGAAGGAAAAGGAAAGGGCCAGTCATCTGGGTCTCCTGCTGAGTCATCAGTCCGGGCCTGACTCCTTGGCCTCAGAGGCGTGTTGCTTGCCAGGGAAGAAAACCAAAGATGTGGTAAACCAGATCCCAGAACTGGTCAACTCTACAGATCGTTGTCTATTTGTGATGGTCCACGTGGGAACCAACGACACAACTGTGGATGCGTTCGCAAGCATTAAGAACACAAGAACAAGCCAGCTGGATCAGTCCAGAATCCCTCTAGTCCAGCTCTCTGCTACTCACAGTGGCCCACCAGGTGCCTTTGGGAGCTCATTAAGGCTGCTAGGAATGTCTCAAGAGGAAGCTGAGGGGACTGGGGGCATGGGTGGGGGGGTCCCCCGGAGGACGGGGAATGCAAGGGGGTCAGAAGATGCTGGGGGTGAACTGCTGGCTGTGCCGGCAGAAGGAATTTGGATTCTGAGACTACGGACACAGTTATGACAACCTATCTGCACGCGATGAACTATCAAAGTCAGGGAAGCAATGGTGCATTTATGGGGTGGGACACAGAGGGCTGTCACCCTAGGCACCAGTTACATGTATCACATGGGTATGCATTTGGCTGCCCCCCCCCCCCCCCCCCGGAGCAAAGAGCTGCATTTGGCTGCCTGCCGTGCTGCCCCCTCCTCCTGGGCGAGTGTCCTCGCTCACCAGCCTCAGCTGCCATCCGGGCTGCCTGCCTCTGCCGGCCACTAGCCAGCCGCTTCTTCACTGAACTCAGAGGCAGACCACACCCCTGCCAAGCTGCTACGGTTCGTGGCAGAAGCCCTCCTCACCTGTGCATCCAACTCACCGTTATGCTGCACCCCACCTGTGAGCCCAGCCTCCAGCCAGCAGCCCCCAAGCTCAGGGGAGAGGCACGCAGGCAGACACCAGAGCCCCCACCCCCACCCCCTCAGCTGGATGCAGGATAACACTGCTTGGAAGCAGGCTGCAAAACCCATTGAAGTCTACATGGTGGATCAGGCTGCCTCCTTCCCCGGGAAGCAGAAAGATTTCTGGCAGCAGTTCACAGACTCTGCTTGCAACTCTCCCCACCCCCAGCAGGTCCACATGTGAACTCCCCCCCTCAGTCCAGAGGAGCCTCCCTGCCCACTTTATCTCCCCTGTAGACCCACTTTTCATCGACCTTTAGATCCCACCACTCTTTGTTCTCTCCACTGAATGAAAGAAGCCTCCATCCCACCCCCGGCCGGCACTCCCTTTCCAGCAGTTGAAGAAAGCTTTAAAGAAACACCTCCCCTTTTAGACCAAGGAAACACATGATGAGGGCAGGAAGGAAGATGGGGGGTAGGAGGGAAGAATATCTCTAACCCCCCCTCCCAGCGTTGCACATCACCCCGGTGTAAATTCTGCCTCCTCGCAAGAAGGCGTGGGGGACTGGTTGGAGAACCCCACCGAAAGGGGAAGTTGTCAGTAGCATTTTATGTGAATGGGGGGCTCATTTCTGGGTCTGGTACTTTTCAATATGTTATCAATGATCTGCATGAGGGTGTCAAATTTAATTTGCTAACTAAATTTGCAACTGATACCAAATTGGAAAGAACACTCCAGAAGATATAGAATTCAATGTGATCTCGACACATGGTAAGATGTGAACAGGATGCAATCCAATGAAGTGTTCTACATGTGCGTAACAAAAATGAGGAACATGGATACTAGTTGGGGGTCACACTGCTGAGAAGCAGTACGGCGCATGAGATTTTGGGGGTAAGGGTGGATAGTTAAAGATGAGCAGCCAGTGTGATGCAGCGACAAAAACGGCTAACCAGATCTTGGGGTGTATCCGCAGAGGCATAATGTGTCATAGATCCATTGAACACTGCATTGGGCAGGCTGTACGTGGAGTCGTGTGTACAGTTCTGGAGGCCTCGCTTTGAAAAGGATGTGGACAGAATGGAGCAGGTGCAGAGGAGAGCCACGGGGATGCTCAGGGGCCTGCAGACCAAGCTCTGTGGGGAAAGGCTGAGGGACTTGGAAGTGTCTAGTCTGAAGCGAAGTGGGGACAGGATCACATCCTTTAAGTATTTGAAGAGTTGTCACTGAGAGGAGGGCAGGGAGCTGTTCCTGTTGGCAATGAAGGATAGAATTCACAATAAATTGCGGGCAGAAAGGCACAGCTTTGATATCAGGGGGAAAATTACAGTAAGAGTTGACTACCTGGAGAGTAGTCAATCTTTTAGCAGCAGCTCGACAAACACTTGTCAGAGGTGCTGTAGCAGACCAATCCTGCATTGAGCAGGTGATTGGACTAGACCGCCTGCATGGGCCCTTCCAACTCTATGGCTCTGTTCTCTTCCTCTTCCCCTCCCAGGCTGCCATGCTGAAGCTACATCGGCTGAAAATCCCTGTGATCCTGGCACTGCAAGCAGCTGCTCTCATCTACTTCTTTCAGCTCCACACCTGGAACAGCGCCCAGAAGGAGCCGCCAGCCCAGACGCATGTCCTCCTCGTCTCCTCCTGGAGGTCTGGGTCCTCCTTTGTGGGCCAGCTCTTCAGCCAGCATCCAGACGTCTTCTACTTGATGGAGCCGGCCTGGCACGTGTGGGCAGCTATGCACCAGAGTAATGCCAAGGTGCTACAGATGGCGGTTCGGGACCTCATCCGGTCCGTCTTCAAGTGCGACATGTCAGTGTTCGATGCTTACATGTCTGAGCAGAGGAACCAGACAGGGCTCTTCCAGTGGGAGGCCAGCCGGGCCCTGTGCTCCCCTCCGGCCTGTGACCTTTTCCAGCGCAGTGACATCATCTCCAAACGCGCCTGCAAGACCCTCTGTGGCAAGTACCCTTTCCTCAAGGTCGCCGTGGCTTGCAAGACATACAGCCACGTGGTCCTGAAGGAGGTCCGGCTCTTTAACCTTCGGGCACTCTACCCTCTCTTTGCTGACCCCTCCTTGAACCTGAAGGTCATCCACTTGGTCCGGGACCCCAGGGCTGTCTTCCGCTCCCGGGAGCACACAGCAGGCGAGCTGGCCCAGGACAGCGCCATTGTGGTGGGGCACCACAGTCAGCTGCCGGAAACGAAGCCTTACGCTGTGATGCGCGAAATCTGCAAAAGCCACATCGAGATCTACACTCAGGGCAGCTGTGCCCTTTCCGGCCTCCTCGAGGGCCGCTACCTGTTAGTGCGTTACGAAGATATCGTCCGGGATCCTCTGGCCACGGTTGTCCAACTGTACAGATTTGCCGGGCTCCGCTTCACTCGCCGCCTCAAGACCTGGGTGCACAACATCACCCACGGGGAGGGTCTTGGTACACAGGCCTTTGACGTTGGGTCCCGGGATGCAGTGAATGTGTCCCAGGCCTGGAGGAAGACCCTTCCTTACCCCAAAGTGGCAAAGCTGCAGGAGGCATGCAAGGACGCCATGGAGGTATTGGGCTACAGGCTGGTAAGTTCTAAGGAAGAACAGAGCAATATATCACTGAACCTCTTACATGCTCAGAAGTCCCTTACCAGGCTGGGGGAAAAGCTGAGCCAATGCAGATAGAGGTCTCAGAGCCAGGATATGCCATGCAGGGCTCTTCTGTGGGCAAGAATCAAGTAGATCATGAACTCAGTCCACACACTGTTCCTGTGCTGAAAATATTGTGGGATGCCACTCCTGGGCCAGTCAGCCTCAACCCTGTAAAACTGAGGTGTGTGATTCCCTCAGCTGAACACAACCGTTACTGTCTGTTTGGCAAACAAGGTGGTTTGCGTCACATCTAACCTACAGATCAAACAAGGACATTTAGTGCACATACTCTGTGTTTAATTCTGTAATTACTTTGAACTGCCCTGGGCACTCTTCAGGAGGGAAAAGAGGATAAAATGAGTTTAAACCACGATGAACAAGCTTGAGGCAAAGCTCCTCACTTGCAAGTCAGGAAGACTGTCGTTCCTGGTGACGATGTGCAGGTGACAGACAGGTCCTCTGAAATTGCCTGCACAAGGCAAACAAAGTGGTTTCATTCATTAGCTGAGACTAAGGTGGGAGAGCCAGGCTCCTGACACCGGTCACTGACAGGGTCCTGGCAACAGAACCCCCCAGCAACAAATACGTTGCTTGCCTACCCCAAGTTGACCCTCCCACACAAGGAAGTGCATCGGGGCACCCCATGCCAAGATGGCTACTATGCCTTGTCTTCAAAGCCTGAACGCAATCGGGGGGAGGGCAGGGATGCTGGGTCTTTAGTTCCCTGAACTATTGCTTGATGCTGCTGAAAAGTACAAGAGTGCAAACATGCTGATCAGAGTTGTGCGGGAGGATATCTCAACACATAATAACTTCAAAGGGTTCTCATGATCCGCGATATGACTGGAACACATCTTTGCATTAACCAGGGCGACTGGATGGCTACTGTGTGATGTCTCAATGGACTAGATAGTCTGATCCAGCAGGAGTGCTCTTCTGCTCTTCACTAGACTTCACAAGGGCAGGCTCTCTTGTTCCCTACATCCTACAAAAGTAGAAGAGTTATTTTTGTCCCGAGATGCACTCCCTTCCCCTCGACATCTATAGTACCTGAGAGGAACTCACTGGGGAATATGTGAGAGCCGTCACTGAACGAGCACAGTGTAGGTCCTGCCACTCCTAAGCCAGGCTCCAGTGTACACCCGGTTCTGTCACACAGAAATTCTCACCAGGTTGGCTAATTCCCAACCCTGTGAGGCACAGGGAAGGAAGCAGGGCTAACCCGCCTGCTCACCCAGCCTCAGCTAAGGAAGTCCCACCGGGACCCTCTCACACAAGGATGCAGGACTCTTTAATTTGGAGAGGAGACGTCTGAGCGGGGATATGATCGAAGTCTATAAAATTATGCATGGGGTAGAAAATGTTGACAGAGAGAAATTTCTCTCTCTCACAATACTAGAACCAGGGGGCATTCATTGAAAATGCTGGGGGGAAGAATTAGGACTAATAAAAGGAAACACTTCTCTTCACGCAACGTGTGATTGGTGTTTGGAATATGCTGCCACAGGAGGTGGTGATGGCCACTCACCTGGACAGCTTTAAAAGGGGCTTGGACAGATTTATGGAGGAGAAGTCGATTTATGGCTACCAATCTTGATCCTCTTTGATCTGAGATTGCAAATGCCTTAACAGTCCAGGTGCTTGGGAGCAGCAGCAGCAGAAGGCCATTGCTTTCCCATCCTGCCTGTGAGCTCCCCAAGGCACCTGGTGGGCCACTGCGAGTAGCAGAGAGCTGGACTAGATGGACTCTGGTCTGATCCAGCTGGCTTGTTCTTATGTTCTTATGAAGAAACACCCTGAGAAATGGGGCAAGAGGACACACACACTTGGATAAGAGAAAAACATACAGCAAATGTTCCAGGCATTTTCCCAACCGCTTACTGGGGGAACGTACTCAGTAGGACACAGAATGGAGGCAGGTTTAAACCCTGCTAAGGGGGAGGGATTTTATGCACGTGTGCTCAATTAAGTAGCTTGTGTCTGGCCCTGCCACACCTGGGCAGGGTGATTTGAATCTGGGTTTCTCCAGACCAACATTCCACCAATAGAAGACACCAGCTTTATAGGACAGAAAGAATCCACAGGCAGGAGCAGAATCCATTTGTGGCAGGAGGAAAGATATTATAAAAACAGATACCCCACCTTTGCTCATCAGTATAGAAGTGTTCCCTCCACCCCCGTCCCTCACACAAAATAGTCCTTCCCCCCACTCCTGCCTGTATACGTCCTGCTGACTGAGACTTTCATCACACAATAGGCGAAATGAGCTCCATTTTAAAATTAAATAAATCTGCTAGTTTTTTGGATGCACGTTACTTCTTTTTGCATAAACTATCTGAGCAAATGAATTCCTCTTCTTTTCAACAAAGGAGCTCCTGATCCTGCCTTAATCTGTTTATGCATGAACTATCATGTGTAAGAGCCCAAGACAATTAACCTGCTTTGGCAGATACAGCTCCCATTCATCTCAAAAGTCTAAGTCTCTTTAATCCACCTACAGCGAACTGGCCAGATCAAATAGTCAGAATCCCTGGATAAGAGATCATATTTCAAACAAAGCTTGAAAAACCTGTACAAACAAATCCTCACCCCTAGCACCCAGTAATGTTTCTTCTTCCATAATCTTCCTACAGCATTGCTAGGAGGGAACTATGAGGATGCTGAGATACACCAGAATGGAGGCTAATTCTGAACTCTCGTAAATAGTTGTTTCGATTTTTGTTTCGGTTGTTCTCTTGCAAATGTTTTTTTCCCAGTTTTTTGATTTGGTCAAGGAAGAGCAGTTATTGTTATAAGCAGAGTGTCCACCAAGTGATATGAGGAAAGGATGCCTTGTCCTCAGCTGGCGTTGGTGGTCAATAAAACACTTGTGGATAAAATTGTACCATGGAAGTTGGACAGATCCTAATTTGCAGTGTGATGTAGACAAGCACACATCATCAGGGTGACGACACATTCAACGTCAGCAGCATTTTGATATCCAACTCTGTTTACAACTTCATTAATCTCCCCCCCCCCACCCCCCAGCATCTATACTTAACTTCCTCAGATAGCCTCTGTCTTTTCATCATAGTTGTTCCAAATCAACTCCGGGGTGACATTCAGCTCCTTTTTGCCCGGCCTGAGCAGAGCTGCAACCTCAGCCGAGGAGTAGCTGAAGTCATTCATTCGCTGAGCAAGAGAACGCAACACTGGCCATGAGGCTCAATTGCCTGCCTGTTCTTGCCGGGGAGGACTCCCCCCCTTGTCACCCAAGCTGGATCCAGGCAGGCTTAATTAGCTGTTATGAGGTTCCAGGAGGGTAACCCCGATATCTTGTAGCCTGTGTATACCAGGATGAGTCTCAGTAAGGATATCCCAAAATAAAAGGAGCACGGCAGAAGCTATTGTAAACAGATACAAACAACTTTAGCGTATCCAAATTAAGATAAAAATGTAAAAAACATGCACTATACACCCTAGAACCAATGATCCCAAGAGCACACATGCACTTGTGAGGGATCAGGCCTTATGAGATGTGGAAGGGAAGATGCTGGGAGGTTTCAGGGAGGGGGCAGACAACCTTCGCTCCAAGGGCTTGAGGTGGATGTCTGAGCAGCAGAGTGAGGAGCTGGCAAAGCAAGCAGAAAAGCTCAGTGAACTGGAGTGGGGGTTCTCAGAGGGAAACTAGAGCTCTGACCACCAGAGATCTGGACTGGAGGTCTGAGGAACAGTTTGCTGAGTGAGTGAGTGAGTGGGGAGGTCTTTGTTTAGGGACGCAAGGTTCCAGTGGGGATCTGACCATCCAGACTTTGGGCTGGGCCAAGAGACAAAGCTTGAATCCTACGGGCAGTTTTAAAGTTCCTTGCTGTCACACTGGTGGGGAAATAACCTGACTATTGTAAGCCAGATCTGCACAAAGACCTGGATGAAGCAAAAATGACCAGTGAGATCAAGGGGGGAGGGCAACGGGCAGCACAATCCGGAGTGCTGCCGGCTGCCTCATGGCTGACCACTGGTGGAGCTAATGCAGCCCTCGGCTGCTCCATGCAGGGTTTCGTTAGTGCGTGACTGACAGGAACTGTGCCAGAGTCCTCAGCAACTGTGCTGCTGCATCCCAGCTGGGTGTTGCACTGGCTGAGCCGTGACTGACACGACAGGCAGGACTTCTCAGGGGCTGGCAAGAGCAGAGACCCCACCCCCACACTTGCCAGAGCCAAGGGAAAGGGAAGGGCAGGGCCAGGGGTCCAGGTTCCATGTCTGTGATGTACCTCCCCCCGCCCCCTGAAAGGAACTGGGCTGGATCAACAGTCGCTGGACAGCTGGCAGAGTGGCCGAGGGCCCGGCAAGCCCTTCTGTGGAGATCCCAAGCAGGCCCTCGGCTGAAGGGGCACAAAGGCTGCCCTCCCCTTGGCAGGGGCTCAGGGTCACAGCAGGGAGGGTCTGTCCAGTGACAGTGTCCTCTGCTCACCAGCGGGAGCATCTAGCAGCAGCTCAGCCACGCGGCCGAGGGGACTGCTGGCCACTCCTACCAGCAGTGGGGCAGGAGCCATTGGAGGGCTTAAGATGTGGGGGGGATGCAGAGATGCCCTCAGCTGCCCGAGGACTGCAATGAGTTTCCTTCCGCTCCTGGCACTCTCACTCCACTTCTGGAGCAACTCCTCCACGCCCAGAGTCTGTCCTCTGAAAGCCATTACGCACTCATTGCAACTTCTGGGTGCAGTTATGAATGGCCACGGCATCCAACACAGCCCTTTTGCATTCCAGGCTGCCAGTACATCCGATGGGCATTCCAGCTTCCCCCATCGCTCCCAGCAGACGAGGCTGTCAGTCGTTCACCCCGGTTGTCCTTTGTGACATCTGTGGGGGCCCCTGGTGCCTCCACAGCAAACCTCTAGCCACCCTCACTCAGTTGCCACCCCAGGTTCCCTGCAAAGGCTCTGAGCCACCCCCACCCCCACACACCGGCTGCAGCATCTCACCCAGCTATCCACCCCTTCCAAAGACATCAAGTTTGCCTGCTGCACTGACTCCTCCCCAAAGCTAGGTGTTGACTCCAGTGACCCCCCTGGCCCCTCAGTGGCCCCTTCCTGGATGTCTCCCCTCGGTGGCAGAGCCCTTCTTACTCCATTAAAAGCCCACCTTTCTCCCTTGAGGGGGCCAGCATGGCGGACACCCTTCCCCTGTCCTGCTTCATGCTCACAGCCAGCCCGAGGGGCAGGCCAGGCTGAGAGTCGGCAAATGGCCCAAGGCCAACCAGCCACCTTTCATGGGACAAGCAGGGATCTGGGTCTGAGTTCTGCACTGTAACCACCACAGTGTCTCATTCACCTGCTAGACCACCCCAGGTTGGCCCACCCCTTCTCCACCCAGCAGCTAGTCAGGTGAGTGGCGGGGGGTGTCAGGTGGGAGGTCAGCCTCGGAGGTGGCTGCTGGGCCCTGCTATGTTTGGCAGACGACCGTGATGGGGGGCTTGCGGCACCTGCACCGTCCCCCGTGAGCCCTTGGCAGCCCTCAGCGGGAGTCACAGATGTGGTGGGATGGCGCTTCTGATGTGACAGACAGACAATTGTGGCACAAGGCAGACTTTATTGAATGGCAAACCTTGGAGAGGTCTGAAGACTCTGTCACCTCCCAGTAGCCACGGGGCAAAAACCACCTGGAAAGGTGTGGTCCACCTGGCAAGGTGTGCGCGCAAGTGAACTGGAGACACGGGTGAAATTTGGAGAGGCTGGTGGGATAACAGCCAGAGGCAGGCTGGGATAACAGACTGAGCGGCATGTGTGTGTACATGTGTGTGGCGGAGAAAATAGTTTGGCAGATCACGACACCTTGCCCGTTTCTCCTGCAAGGAGTCTAAAAACGGCTTACAAACTCCTCCCCTTCCCCACAAGAGACACCTTGTGAGGTAGGCATGGCTGAGAGAGTTCTGTGAGAACTGTGGCTAGCCCAAGGTCACCCAGCAAGCTGCATGTGGAGGAGCTGGGAAGTATCCAAATGTGGGCATCAAACCATGTGCCAATGCTGTAAATTTAATGTTCACCAAGAGTTCAGCCAGCCACAGTTGGCTGACTACTGAGTTGAACGAATGGGAAACATCACATTCTAGATTCTGGGGCATGTATAATCGAGAGCCCCTAGGCCAGTGGTGGCGAACCAATTGGCCATGCTGGCAGGGGGTGATGGGAATTGTAGTCCATGAACATCTGGAGTGCTATAGGTTTGCCACCATGGCCCTAGGCTGTAGAGATTGAAAACCAGCTGTGACTCAGTTCTGGGAACAGACTTGAGCAGTTTATTGCCAATTCAAAAATCACCAAACTGCTACAACCGTGATTTCAGTCAGCAGTACTATCTGCCACAACAGTCATTTCAGGCAAAACAGAGATTAGGATGCAAGTCCTTGGCCTTGGCATCAGGCGTGGCGTGCCTCTGTTACCGCAAACTGCCCACGGCCTCCACAAAGGAAAATGTGCACCAAAAAGGAGCGCTGAACACAACACAAACTAATTCTTCCTGAAAGCCACCCGCCTGTTCACGTTCTCTTTTCCATACTTGGCTATAAGCTGGCTTCTGAGTTGATTGTCACCTGTCAGCAAGTCTAAGTCATCCTGTCTGGTCCAAAGAGGGGGCCGGTCCTTGGAATGTGGGCCACTCCGCAGGCAACGGGCCACTGCTGCGACCTCCCCGCTGGTTTTCAAAAAAGCTTGAGCCACAGTTTCCAGGTCCACCCCACACTCTTCCATGAAGCGCTTCATGTCTTCCAGGGCCGCCTGCTCAGAAGAGGGCGCTGCAGGCGGGTCTCCTCCCAGGGGCTCATTCTGAAGTGCAGCAGGACCTTCTGGAGACATCAGCTTTGCCCCCTGGGTTCTGGAACTGGGGAACGTTTCTTCAGACGTTGCAGGCGATTTCAGCAGTGTCTCTCCCGAAGGGCTCTCACTTTCCCACTAGAAGCGGCCAGAGGAAGAACATTGCAGGATGAGCATCTCCAACAGGCTGATGTATTGTCGAAGGCTTTCACAGCCGGATTCAACCGGTTGTTGTGGGCTTTCCGGGCTGTGTGGCCGTGGTCTGGTAGATCTTGTTCCTAATGTTTTGCCTGCCTCTGTGGCTGGCATCTTCAGAGGGGTATCATGGAGAGGTCCCACACAGCCCGGAAAACCCTCAACAACCAGTCCAACAGGCTGCTTCTTGATGGGGTTCAGAACGGTTCTCCCTAGAACATGCTGTGCAGAGAACCACATTCGCAATGGCCAAAACAGACACCTAGCTACCATGGCCAGGCTCTAAAAGGGAAGATCTGGCCAGCACTCACTTTTCTTTGGACAGCCGGCTCGCTTGGCCAGGCCAGGAGCTGCAGGAACAGGAACAGCAGGGCTTTTAAGCATACCAAAGAGGTCTATAATGGACGCTCACTCAAACATCAAACACAAAAGCAGAACAAGCAAACTGATTACGCACTCAGGCGTCAGTACCTCATTGCTCTCAAATTCTTGATTTGCCAGCTGGAAAATGCTGGGAGCCTTTGATCCTTTTGTCATGTGCCTTGAGTCCTTTTGCTGGGGTTCACCCATTGCTTTCTTTCTCTGTGATGCCGCTTTAAAGAGAGAAAAAGACGTCGAGCTTCAGTCACCACTCTCATGTCTTGGACAGTAACTGTTAAGAGCTGAGTCCGGTAGCACCAAAAATCCCTGCCGGTCCCTAAGACTCTGATCTAACCACTCTCGTGCTGCAATTAAACAACCTTATGCCTTGCAACAGTGGAGCAGAAGTCACCAGGTGCTCTGGAAACCTTGCCCAGCGGATGGACTCCTGCACAGCTAAACGAATTGGCTGTGGCATTCTCTATATGACAACCATGGTTGGCGGTATGTCAGACTAACTGTGGGAGACACAAACTGCCAGCCCGTAAGCTTACAGGCTGACCTTGTGCCATTCGCAGTCTCAGACTAAACCAGCTTACAGGGTTGTTGTCAGGATGATGGGCAGCATTTGGGTCCCCAGTGGGCCGAGTACACACGAAGTAGCTACATAAATGCATTTCTTGCAATGACACGTGCAATGGGACAGGCTGGCCTGGCTGGGGAAGCTCCTCGCACGAACCCCGCGAATGGGCGTTTCGCCAGAAAGAACGAGCGTCGGAAAGAAACGACAGGAGGCACAACACTGCAGGGCGGGGCGGGCAGCGGAGGAAGGGACGGCCGGGAAGAAAAGGAGCCGAGGACGGGGGCCCAGCGCTGCAGCCGGAGGGAAGGAGGCGGGGAGGCGGGCCGGGCTTACGGGGACGACGCTCCCGCCGCAGGACGTCCAGCGCCGGCCACGCGGAACAGAGAGCCGCTGCGCGCATGCTCAGAGCTCCTCCCGCCCGCGGCTCGCGCTCCAGCGGCGACAGCTACTGCTGCGCAGGCGCAGTGATGGGGAGCGGAACACGCTTCCGCTTCCGGAACTGTCTGCGGCCGGCAAGATGGCGGCGTCCGCGGCGACGGGGCTCCCGGCGGGGGAAGCGGCGCCGGCGGCCGAGGCCCGCCTCAGCAAGAAGTGAGTTCGATGCTGGGCTGGGCCCGGAGGCTGCGGCGGCTGCTGCTGCTGCTGCCTCCGCCACCGCCGTCGTCAGCCCGGGCCCTCCCGCCTCTGCGCAGCTGCAGCCGCCCTCCTCCTCCTCCTGGGGGCCCGCCGAGGTCGGTCACTCTCCGGCAGCAGCGGGCTGGTCGGGCGGGCGGACAGGGCCCCTGACGCCGCCGGGTCTTCTCTTCTCTTCTCTTCACTGCTGCTCTTCTCCGGAGCAGCAGTGGCGTAGGAGGTTGAGAGCTCGTGTATCTAATCTGGAGGAACCGGGTTTGATTCCCAGCTCTGCCGCTTGAGTTGTGGAGGCTTATCTGGGGGATTCAGGTTAGCCTGTACACTCCCACACACGCCAGCTGGGTGACCTTGGGCTAGTCACAGCTTCTCGGAGCTCTCTCAGCCCCACCTACCTCACAGGGTGTTTGTTGTGAGGGGGGAAGGGCAAGGAGATTGTCAGCCCCTTTGAGTCTCCTACAGGAGAGAAAGGGGGGATATAAATCCAAACTCTTCTTCTACTCTTGCAGTGAGCTGAAGAGGCGCCTGAAGGCCGAGAGGAAAGTGGCGGAGAAGGAGGCCAAGCACAAGGAGGATGGCGAGAAGCCGCCGGCCCCGCCAGCCCCCGACGAGGATGCCCTGCTGGACCCCACCGTGAGCCGCCAGGGAGGGGGGGCTGCGGGAGTGCGTGCCCGGCCCCGGCTCGGCCGGCCGCGGAGGCCCCTAGCGCTGCTGGAGCAGAGTGGGGGGTTGGGGGAGCTTTGCTCCTCCTTGTGCGGTTTCTCCCGCAAAGCGGCCGAGAGTCTCTGGCCAGGCGGTGGAGGCTTTCCTGGTGTGCGCGCGCGACTTGACTGCCTTTGCGATGTGTGCAGCGTGTAGCTGGGATTTTGAGGCATCCCCCCTCTCCCCTGCAGCAATACTACAAGATCCGCAGCCAAGCCATCCAGCTGTTGAAGGGCACACCTGAAGATCCCTATCCGCACAAGTTCCACGTGGATCTGTCGCTTATGGATTTCATAGAGAAGTACAGCCATCTAAAGGCAGGGGAGCACTTGACTGACATCACGGTGAGAGTTGCAGGTAAAGGCTTAGCACTGACCTTTCATGACGAGAGTGATGGTAGAGTTATAAGGTGTTGTTGGTGGAACTGTACAGGCAAGCGCAGCCAGCCTCATAATTGACATGGTGGTCCCGGGGGAGGGCAGTGGAACTTCAGTACCTTGTGGAGTCCTTCAGGCAGGTCCCGTGGGAAGCTGTCCTGTCCCATGTGGAGGTCTCATGCTCTAGCCATTTGTGTGCCACCACTCTGTGAGATTGGCCTGTGGTGAAGGTTTAACAGAGAAGCTGTGAGGCTCCATGCTGCCAGTCTGAGCAAGGACGTCACTGCTGCTTATTTATCTGCTTACTTTTTATTTACTAAGGATCGGCCTGATCTGGGAAGCTAAGGAGGGTCACTACTTGTATGGGAGACCACCAAGCAAGGGCAGGGTTGCTATGCAGAGTCAGGCAATTGCAAACCACCTCTGGATGGGTCTCTTGTCTTGAAAACCCAGTGCGGTCACCATAGATGGACTGCGACTTGATGGTCATTTTCCACCATGGATGTGTGAAGCTGCCTTATGCTGAGTCAGACCACTGATTCAGTTGGATTAGCAGCAGCTCTCCTTCCTGGGTCCTGCTATAATTTGTCCTATAGGTCGGGTCCATGCAAAACGTGCCTCTGGAGGGAAGCTGATCTTCTACGATCTTCGTGGAGAGGGAGTTAAGCTGCAAGTTATGGCAAACTCCAGGTAAGTGTCCCCAGAGAAGTTGTAAGAGCTACGCCTATTATTCTTATTGTGGGTGTAATCATTGCTTTCCTGGGTCTTAACAGTTTGGGTATAATGGGAAAGAAAATGATTTACAGACTTAGCGGGCTGTAAGGGACTTTAGAGAGAGGACTGTCCTGCATGACCTGAGTTATGTCATGTTCTAGTGGGGCTTTCTGGGGGGCTCCCTTAGTTGGTGTTCTTAGCGAAGGTGTGCTTGTGGATCGGACAGTGGCTGTAGCAGGGTACTTTGTCCTTGCATGGGCATCTGTGGGCTGCACCATCCTTTTGTTGGCAGAACTTCACACCAGTTGTGAGGAATATTTTAGGGCTGGAGAGGCTTAGCAAGATGATGAGCTCCTCCTATACCCTGGGCCTGCCCCCCCTGCAGTGGAGTGATGGGTGTGCTGGGGGCTGGCTGCAGGTGGGGCTTGCTGGTGCTCCTGAATTGCTTTGCTGCACCATTGGGCAATGCTTGCATAATCCTGAGCTGAGTCCCATCCCAAAGCACTTTCAGTTTTGGGGCTGGGGGTTGTGCTGTGAATTTACAGTAATTGAAACTCAAGGTATATGGAACAGCTAAGAGATGACACCAGTGGCGTTAACAAGCAAGTGGCAGTCTTGCTCCAAAAGGAACAATGTGGCCCCTGGCAAAACAAATGTAAGCCAGCAGTATGGATAGTCATCCTCAAATTGATGTTTTCAGTGGTGCAAACACAGGTGAAAGAGAGGAATCTTAGGAAAATCCACTTCTCCAGCCCTAAGGAAATTAGGCTCTTCTTCACCTGTCCACGGTTAACTTTTCTTTAATACATTTCAGAAACTACAAATCTGAAGAGGAATACTTCTGTATTAACAACAAGCTTCGCCGTGGGGACATTATTGGCGTTCAGGGGAACCCAGGCAAGACAAAGAAAGGGGAGTTGAGCATAATTCCTTCTGAAATCACGCTGCTCTCTCCGTGTCTTCACATGCTGCCTCATCTTCATTTTGGGCTCAAAGACAAGGTATTAGTCCAAGCTGGGTCTCTGGGGAATCCCAAGAAGAACTCAGTCCTTTTAAGTTTTCCTTGGTGTTTTGTGCTCTAAACATAGATGTTGCTTTCAGGAAACCAGATTTCGGCAGAGATACCTGGATTTAATTATTAATGATTTTGTGAGACAAAAGTTCATTATCCGGGCAAAGATTATAACATACATTCGAAGTTTCCTAGATGAGCTGGGTTTTTTGGAGGTGAGTGTTTATTTCCCCTGATGCCAGCTTGCGTGTGATTTGCTTCTGAAAGACACTTTAACAGCCCCCAGCGAGTGCTGCTTGATAGGAGGAAAAACAGACATTGTTGGTTTCCCCCCCACCCACTTTGTTAGATTGAGACACCCATGATGAACATCGTCCCTGGTGGGGCTGTGGCAAAACCCTTCATCACCTACCACAACGAACTGGACATGAACCTCTACATGAGGATAGCGCCAGAGCTCTATCACAAGGTAAGATCTCAGAGTATGCAGGGGATGGCCTGCTTGGCATGATGCTGTGGTAGCCAGGGACGAATCCTGATGTATCACCTGAGGCAAGGGGCAGGTGATTACAGTGAAGAAATCCCTGCACAATTGGAGAAATTTCCTCAGCAGAACAATGGCAGCATGAGGAAATTCTGCTAACCCTAGCAGAACATCTGTGGAAGTTAAAAAAACAAAACTAATCCACATTAGGAAGGGGCTTCTTAAGATTATGATTGGTTAATACATAAATAATAAGAGAGTAAACATAAAGAGGCTCTTGCCACAATCACTGACTGGTGGGAATACGGATATAGTGATGGCCATTTCCAGTGAGCTAGACCCATACTGTTTGGTGCAAAAGTTAAATCAAAATGGTTAGATGTAATTTTTTCTCTTTTTTAAAATGAGGAATGTAATGCTATATTGTGAAAGTACTCCTTCAGTCTAGGAGGGGCTAGACCCTTCTTCATCACTTTCTTAATATGGGACTCAAAATGTTCCTTAAAGTTGGGAAGCTGGTGCCAAGTCACCAAGAAGCTGACATGCCCGGTACCTACCTAGACACAGGTGGATAGGCCTCTTAATGTAAGTTAGTGGTCCAGCACAGAGCCTGTCAAAACCACAGGACATCATTTGGCTGTGTGAGTTGTGTTGCTTGTTTGATTGCATTTTAGGTTGGGAAGGCACACTTCCTGTAGCAACTCTTTACACTGATAGAGTTCAGACTACTTTGACTGTTTCCTATCTCAGTGGTTCTCAGCCTTCCTAATGCCGCGACCCTTTAATACAGTCCCTCATGTTGTGGTGACCCCCAACCCTAACATTTATCCATTTTACAGATGGAGAACACTGATGCAGAGAGTCTTAGGCGACCCCTGTGAAAGGGCCGTTTGACCCCCAAAGGGGTCCCGACCCCCAGGCTGAGAACCACTGTTCTATCTGTATGTGAACTCTGTCCCAGCAGTCTCTCTTCAGCATGCCCCGACAAGCGTCAGACACTAGTCCACCTCAGCCTTGCACCAAGGAAACCCCAGGTCATGCTGAGATATCTGTTGAGTTCTCCGGGACGAAAGGAGGCAGATTCATGTGAAGGGGCTCAACAGAGAGAGGGACTCTTTAAACGTGTCCTTGCATCAGGCAGTCCTGGCTTCTGCCAGCAATTCTGTTTCTCTTCACAAGGAGAGACCAAATGGTTTTATGTATTTTAGATGCTGGTGGTTGGAGGAATGGACAGAGTCTATGAAATTGGGCGCCAGTTCCGAAATGAAGGCATTGATTTAACGCACAACCCAGAGTTCACTACGTGTGAATTTTATATGGCTTATGCTGACTACAAAGACTTGATGGAGATCACCGAGCAGCTGATTTCAGGTAAGGAGGGGTGGGGGGCTCGCATGTGTGTTTGGAATGCAAATGAGCACGTGTGGGTGTGAAGTTTAGCTTTTTTCTTGCAGGAATGGTGAAGCAGATCACGGGCGGTTACAAGGTCACTTACCACCCTGAAGGCCCTGAAGGTCAAGCATACGAAATAGATTTCACCCCACCCTTCCGGAGAATCAGCATGGTGGACGAGTTGGAGAGAGTGCTGGGGATCACACTCCCTAGGACAGACCAGTTTGAAACAGAAGGTGAGGAGGGCAAAGCAGGCGAGGACTCCCTCGAGCCCCAGGAGAAGGGGCCCAGCACTGGTTGCTGATTCCTTTGTGTAAAACTGGCCGGGTGAATTTCAAGTCCTGCTCCTTAGGATCACGATGCTTTGTCTGATAGCATTCCAGGAGAGTCAGGGGAGTCGTTGGCAGGGCTTCTCTGGTTCTGTGTTGACACTGAGACCTCCAGGAGATAATGATTGCTGTTCCCAGTGCCTGGTTCTGACTGTCCTCTGGGAAAAGGATACAAGCAGTAATCTCAGCACTATTCTTGCTTTGTGCCCACAGAGACCCGCAAATTCTTTGATGCTGTCTGTGAAGAGAGAGGTGTTGAATGCCCACTGCCTCGGACTACTGCCCGGCTCCTTGATAAGGTAGCGGAGGTGGACCTTGACCACCAGACTCTCCCTCCCAGAGCTTCTGCAGTTCAGTCCTGAGCCCCCCTGGGAGGACTGGCGGCTGGGCTGGGGCCTGACCTTTCATTTCTCTCCTTTGCACTTGGTGTGAAGTGGGGAGGGTTATTAGGACTTCTGCCTGCTGCACTGGGGCTGGGAGGAGCCTGCTTTCTTCTGTAACTCTGATGGGGAGCACCCCACCACCTCCTGCTTTCCTGGTGGGAGAATAGCAGTCAGCATTTCCCCCTCCCCAGTTGCCAGAAGGGAAGCTAAGCTGACCTGTGACAAATCACAAATCGTTTTGCAGAGGGGTGGCTGCACCCATCTCGCTGAACTTCTGACTCGAAGCACCAGGAAGCAGGTGCCTTCCTGTTGCGGTGTCAAATGCTTCTGTCCAGGTGCAGCGACTATAAACTATCTGGCTGAACTTGTTTGCTCACTTAGGATTGTGTAATCCCTACTCCAGCCTTGTAAGGAACGGCAGAGTTCCTATCACCAGGGAGTTCTTATTGGCTCTGGGGTGCCAAGGGGGAAAGGGAAGGGCTTGAAGCTACCTTACCCTGAGTCAGTCCTTGGTCTTTCAAGCTCTGTATTCACCACCCTGAGTGTTATCGTGTGACTCAGAGAGCTGCAAGCATGATGTAGCGGTTAAAGGTGGCAGAGTCTGATGTGGAGAACCAGGTTTGATTACCTACCTCTCCACATGAGTGGTGGACTCTAATGTGGAGAACCAAGTTTATTTCCCCACTCATCCCCACCTACATCAAACTCTAATCCGACGAATCGGGTTTGATTTCCCACACCTTCAGATGAGCAGTGGGCTCTAATCTGGAGAACCGGGTTTATTTCCCCACTCCTCCACATGAGCAGCAGACAATAATCTGGTGAACTGGGTTTGTTTCCCTAATCCTCCACATGAAGCCTGATGTGGGTCCTTGGGCTAGTCAAAGCTCTCTCCAAACTCCCTCAGCCCCACCGACCTCAAAAGGTGCCTGTTGTGGGAGAGGAAGGGAAAGGGGCTTGTAAGTTGCTTTGAGACTCCTTAAAGGTAGAGGAAAACAGGATGTAAAAAGCAAGTCTTCTCGTGGTCTTCTTTTGCTGGCCTTCTTAGGCCAGAGTGTAATGGCTGTAGTGGAGGTGGTTAAGCAATCCAACTGAAGGGGTTCCCCCTTTTTTCCAGCTGGTGGGGGAGTATTTGGAAGTGACCTGCATCAACCCCACATTTATCTGTGATCACCCTCAGACCATGAGTCCCTTGGCCAAATGGTAAGTATGTGAAAAGTTGTACAGGTATTCAGAAGTCTGATGAATCAGGCTGGGCTGTGCAAAATTAATAATTCTTCAGCAGTCGTTTTGCAATTCTAAACTTCAACTAGAATTGATGACCAGAGGAGAATACTTTGGAAACCTCCCAAGCAGGGTGACCGAGGGCAAACCAGATTCTCAGCCATCGGGGAACAGCGCTTTAAACTCTTGCTAAGTGAAGGAAAATGAATCTTTGGAGGGAGTACGCTCGAGATCTGTTTATTCCACTGAAAACTGGGGTGGGGGCGGGAAGGAACTGAGGGGAGCTGCTTGGGACCATCTTTGAGCTCTGGTCTTCTTCCCCTTTTGTGTCTCCGCAGGCATCGCTTTCGGCAGGGGCTGACTGAGCGCTTTGAGCTTTTTGTAATGAAGAAGGAGGTGTGCAATGCGTACACAGAGCTGAACGACCCTTTTCGGCAGCGGCAGCTCTTTGAAGATCAGGCAAAGGTGCAGAATCATGCTTAGAAGTGTGCCTGCTTGAGCCACTGAACTGTAGTGTTGTGAGTGGGCTTGAAGGGGGGGAGGCTTGCATATGCCAGTGAGCCAGTGTGTGCGATGTGGCCCGTGTGCTTGTGCTTCTGTTCCCCTCATGGGTCCCTGAGCCTGCATGGGCCTTGGATTGGTGCTGGAGTTTGACTGCACTCAGGGCACTGGAGGCTGAGGAAAGGCCTCTTCTGAGTTTTTTGTCCCATCTCCCCCCCCCCCCCCCCCCCAAACCGAGTTTGTAGGGACATTGGGTTGATCTTTATTCAAGAGATGTGCTGTCTCCCTTAAGGCATGGGAGGAACAAAGAAACAAGCGGAACCCCCCCCCCCATTAGACACCCCTTGCACTTGCTGGACCCACAACTTGGGGGTAAAGTACAGGCCTTGTAGCCAGCATGGCCTCAGTTGAGTCTCGTTCAGGGTTTTCTGTAGCGAGGTCAGCGCAGGGCTTTTGTCAGAGCATCTGTACGTCAGAGAACGTAGTCTTGGCCACCCTAAAGGAATGTATGATCTTGATTTGTGGCTCCATATAGTCAGTGCCGTTTATGCTGCCATTTATACTTGCTTGGCTCCTACCCAAGAGCGTTTCTTCCTTAATTTGTGGCTGAAAGGAGGAGTTTGCAGTGTGTGACCCGTCCCTTTCTCACTGGCATGAACCTCCTGGTGAAAAAAGATCAGTTTTCCATAAGAGGGCAGGTAGTTCCTCTACCAATTCTGGCAGCTGCTGGCCAACCCAGAGGCTACAAGACCACATGCAGGAAGCTGCCGGGGTGGCCGTGCCTCATTCTCTGCTCAGATTGGGCCTTGCAGGATGCTGTAGCCTTGGTTGCTCTGCTCTGCAAGTGTCTGACTCAGGCAAGGGAAGGGCCTTGATCCCTTTGCTGGCAGATGGCAGCTGCAGGAATTCCCTGTGCTTCTGTTCCCTTTTGTAATCTAGGCCAAAGCTGCTGGAGATGATGAAGCTATGTTCATTGATGAGACCTTCTGCACCGCTCTGGAATATGGGCTTCCCCCAACAGCCGGCTGGGGCATGGGCATCGACCGCCTGACTATGTTCCTTACTGACTCAAACAACATTAAGGTGCGGATTCCTCTTGGGTTCAGGATGTGGAGGGTGGGTGGGTGGGGGCGTGCAGTCTTCAATGCTTTCAACCTATGATGTGAGGGCGATCTGGCTGCGACATCTGTCACCCCACTGATTGCCAGAGTTGAATCGGCTGATCTGGCTGGCTAGGCGGGTGTCCCCCACCTCCCTCACCACTCCATGTGCGTCCCTCCCGAAGCTGTGCGCTCAGTGGAAGAGGACGGCCATCCCAGATAGAAGGAGTGTACCGTTCTTCGGTCAAGGGCATACGATAGCTGCGCTCCCCTGCTAGAACCTCAAAACAAGCTCAACCTAAGCTTCCTGCTAATTAAGATTATAAATTTGGTTTGGGAATACGGAGGTACATCACACCACTCTTCAAAAAATTGTTCTGTTTGCATGTTGGTTTCTTTCCTCTAAAGCTATGAATAGTCATACTCCAGGCATTTGAAGGGATGGCTGCTCCCATACAGGTGGTCTGCCAGGTGGCGATGGGAGGCTCTGGCCTAGTGAAATAAGGGAGGTGGGGGGCCACAGCTGTGGTCTGGGGAGTTCCCTCCTCACTGCACTAACTCCAGCTCCTCCTCTGCCCAGCTCTAGGCCCAGGGGAAAATGTTTCAGTTGGCCCAGGCGCATTGCCGTCTGTGCCCCCCATTTTTGACTGGACTTTTATTGTGGTGCCGTTCCATTACGTTTTTTTGTTTACACTGATGTCATAATTGTTGCCATTTTGGATGTGTGTGAATGCTTTGTGAGCTGCGTCAGGTAGTTTTAGGGAGTGTGGCCAACAAAGAACTTAAAATATGACGTTTATGGGCTGCCTCCCACACTGGGGCAGCAGATGTACTTCCAAGAGCATTAGTGCCTGACGGGGAGATGCAGCCAACCCTCATCCCCGGCCACGAGCACCTCTTGAAGACTCAGCTGTGCACGCAGACCTGACATCACCAAGAGCGTAATCCCCTGAGTGACATCCTCTGCCTACCCACCTGTTTTTGGGTACAATTCTCAGAGCACTGCTTCTTGCCTGCTATGGCCCTCGAGGCACAGGCCATGTTGACATCTTCCTCAGGAAGTCTTTTCTCTGTGCCCCTGCCTGCAAAGGGCAGGCTTTTCCCAGGGATGGCCCCTTGCCTGTGCCGCTGCACCAGTCAGTGTTATGTTTTTATGAATTCACCCTAAATTTGTGAGCCACTTTAAAGAGGTCTGCAGAGTGGTGTGTCAGTCTTCCAAATAAGGGGTCAGAGGATCCCTTGGCCATTCCATGGGAAGGGGGCTGCCAGCTCTGAGCAGGGTCCTCCTGTCTGTTCTAGGAGGTGCTGCTGTTTCCTGCCATGAAGCCTGACGACAAGAAGAAGGAGGCACCGCCGGAGGCACCGCCGGAGGGGACTTCTGTGTGACCCACAGAGAAAGGAAGGAGGAGGGAGGAAGCTGGAGACTCCTGGGGCCGGACTCTGTCATGTTTTCCCAGTCATCAATAAAGGAGCTTTTTGGCCTTTTTTTTGGAAGACTTGTCCTCAGGTTATTATCAATATAGCTGATTTTCAACTAACACAAATCTGGCTGGAGTCCCTGTGAGGAACTATAAATAATGTAAATACTTAAAGCCAGAGATTGGGGCTGAGCAAAAATCAAATTGAAACCTCAGTAGAAGTATAGAAGGATAAAAAACCCTCAAACAGTAGGATCAGTGCCTGTACCTTTAAGAAATAAATGCTCTTAGTGGACCCTTGCTGGTTGGTGGTGACCCCAACACTATTAGGAGCCTTTCAGGCCTTGGACTCTGTCAGCAAAGCGGGACTGGAGGGAGAAGAGGGGCTCTTTCCGAGGCTGTTTTGGGCTTGGGGGGCTGTGTGGTTTCCAGGCTGTTTGGCCGTCTTCTAGCAGCATTTTCTCCTGCATCTGGCTGGCAGCATCTTCAGAGGATCTGATGGTAGTAAAGCAAGTGGAGTACATACTTTACTGCCACCAGACCCTCCGAAGATGCTGCTAGCACACGGCCATACAGCCCAGAAACCGCAGAAGACCCCAGAGATGCGGGCGGTGAGTCTGGTGTCATGCCTTTTCTGCACTCTGCGCCTACCCATGGCCACTTACCAAGGCGTTTTCAGCCCCATCAGTTTGCCAAACGGTGGTGGGGGGGGCGGGGAGCAGAGGCAAGGAAAAAGGCCATTAACTTAATTGTTTCCGGGTTCCGTGACTTCCACAGGGGCAGCCAGTGGGAAGCAGGGGGGTGTAGTGGTTAGAGGTTCAGGATAGGTCTGGCAGACCCAGGTGGGCCGCCCTGCTCTGCTTTGACAGTCGGGGGGGTGAGGGGTGAGCCCGGGGAGTAGCTGTTGGGTCTCTCCTGGGGGCGGGGGAGGAGGAGGTCCAGAAGAAGGGGGCGATGGAAAAGTTTCTCTGGGGGGGGGGGGCGGTAAAGCCCAGGATATGGGACCCATCTGAAGAGCTGTGGGGAAGGGAGGGGGGTGACGCGTGCTGTCCCGCTTCCCCCGTGGCGTTGCTGAGCCGAGCCTGGCCGGGCGGGGGGGGGGGGCACAGGGCGAGAGGGAAGGGAGCGGGGGGGGGCGGGGCGGGGGAAGGAGCCCCCGCGGCTTCTCCCGGCAGCCGAACCGCCCTCTCGCCCCGCCTCGTTCCAGGCAGGAGCTGCCGGCGGCGGAGGCCATTTGCCGGGCCGGGCCCTCTCTTCCCGCCGCCCGCTGCCGCGGCAAGGATCCCTCCCTCGGGGGCGGGGCGGGGCGGGGGGCTACCTGGGGAGGCGGGGGCGGCGGCGCTGCTGACCGGCCGTCGGGGGGGGGGGGGGCAGGCGGGCGCCGCCTCCATGTGGACGGCCGACGAGATCGCCGCCGCCTGCTACGGCCACTACCAGGCCCGCCTGCCCCGGCGCGGCAAGCCGGACGCCGCTGCCGGCCAGTGGACGCTGCTGGCGGCCGTGGTGAAGGTGTGCCCGGGGGAGGGGCGCGCGCCCCAGACAGGTAGGGGAGCGGAGGGAGGGAGGGAGGGAGGGAGGGGCCGGCGGGGGAGCGAACTTGGCGGCCCCCCCCCCCGCCGGGACTGGGTCCCTTCTGCTTTCCCGCCGCGGCTTCTTCCGCTGCCCCAGCCCGCCCGGGACAGAGGGGGGGGGGCTCGGAAGGTCCTCCCTCCGAGGGGGCGGGCGGGCGGGCGGGCGGGGGTCTCGGAAGGAGTCTGGGGCGCGTCCCCCCTTTCGGGGCTGGCTGGGGGTCTGCGGTCTGGCGCAACAAGGGGATGCTTCCAGGGCCGGCTGTCGGAGAGCCGGGTGGGTCGGGTCGCGCCTGCCTGCCTGCCTGCCTGCCTGCAGAGCTCCTGCGGCCATTGGCGGAGCCGTCGGGGCAAGCAGGCTCGTGGCTGCCCCTCCTGTCCTCTTCTAGCTCCTGTGATCTCTTTTCTTAGCAGTCAAGGAAGTTGTTGCCATGGGAACTGGGACAAAATGCATCGGCCAGTCAGAAATGAGAAAGACAGGTGAGCAAAATGCCCCCCCCTCCCCCAAGTCCAGGTAGGGAGGAGCCGCTGCTGCCATCCCTGCATTTCATTCCCCTTTCAGGAGGCATCTTGTCATAGTTGGCTCTTGTTGCTGACCCTGCAGGGGACGTCATCAACGACAGTCATGCCGAGGTGGTGGCCAAGAGGAGCTTCCAGAGGTGAGCAAAGCCGGCATTCGAGGAACCGGGTTCTGCAAGCCTGGGCAGGTCTCGGGTTCAGAGATGGGAGTGTTTCTATCCGGGTTAGAATCAGAATTATGGAGCTGGAAAAGACCACAAGGGCCATCAAGCCCCACCCATGCAGGAAGACACAACCAAAGCACTCCTGACAGGTGGCCACCCAGCCTCTGTTTAAAAACCTCCAAAGGAGGAGACTCGGACACCCCCAGAGGCAGCAGATTCCACTGTTGCACAGCCCCGATGGTCAGGATGTTCTTCCTAATGCTTAGATGGAATCTCTTTTCCTGGACCTTGAATCAATTATTCCTTGTCCTGGTCTCTGGAACAGCAGGAAACAAATTTGCTCCCTCTTCAACGTGACATCCTTTCACGTTAGCTTTTAGTCTTATCTTCTCCAGACTGAACATACCCAGATCCCTAAGTCTCTCCTCGTAGGGCATGGATTTTGCTATTTTGATTTCCCTCCTCTGGACCCATTCCAGTTTATCAACATCCTTCTTGAGTTGCATTGCCCAGAACTGGACACAGTATTCCAGGTGAGGTCTGAACTCAGAATAGAGAGGGACTGTTGCATGCTGTGATCTAGATGCTATCCTCCTATTGAAGCAGTCCAGAATCACATTGGCTTTTTGGCAGCCACATCACATTGCTGACCACAATTCAGTTTGTGGTCTGCTAAGACTCCCAGATCCCTTTCATATGTACTGTTGACAAGCCAGGTGTGACTCATCCTATATCTGCATTTTATTTTTTCTGCATGAGTGTAGAATCTTACATTTATCTCTGTTGAAATTTGTTTTGTTAGCTTTGGCCCAGCTCTCTAATCTGTCCAGGTCATTTAGAATTCTGACTCTGTCCTCTGGAGTATTAGCTGCCCCTACTAATTTGGTGTTGTCTGCAAATGTGATTAGCATGCCCTCTATTCCATCATCCAAATCATTGATACAAATATTGAATGCATTCTGCGAGTAGCAGAATGCTGGACTAGATGGACTCTGGTCTGATCCAGCAGGCTAGTTCTTATGTTCTTATGAATAGCACTGTGCCTAGAACAGAACCCTGTGGCACCCCACTAGCTACTTTTCTCCAGGGTGAAGATCGGTGAGCACCCTTTGGGTTTGGTCAGTCAACTAATTACAAATCCATATAAGTAACTTGTTCTAGCCCACATTTATTTTTTGTATTTATTTAATCAAATTTAGCCATACAAACAATTAAAAGAAGTAACAACAACCAATAACTGATTAGTAAGAACCATATATAACTTACAGATGGCTTCAGCTCCCACCCCTCCCCATTACTTGTACCCACAGCAGGCCAGATGTTTATTTTATGGCGAGAAGTCGATAATACCCCGACTGGCCAAATGCCTGGTGGAACAGGTCCGTTTTGCAGGCCCTGCGGAAACTCTATAAGTCCCGCAGGGCCCTGATCTCACCCGGGAGCTTGTTCCACCAAGTAGGAGTTTGCTTGTTTGCTTGCAAGAACGCCATGGGGCACATTGTCAGATACCTCACTGAAGTCAAGGAATGCTACATCCACAACATTCCCTTCATACCAGACTTGTCGCTTTATGAAAGAAAGAGATAAGATTAGTCTGGCATTACTTGTTTTGGAGAAACCCATGTTGACTTTTAGTGATCACAGCATTCCATTCTAAGTGCTTACAGCCTGTCTGTTTAATTATGTCTGATTATCTGCTCTGGAATCTTTCCTTGTGTTAATGTTGGCTGACTGGGTGATAATTGTTTGGGTTCTGTTTTTTTCCCTTTTTGAAGATGGGAACAACATTAGCCCTCCTCCAATGTACTGGGACTTCTGTTCTCCAGGAGTTTTCAAAGATTATTGCAAATGGTTCAGAGATCACTTCTGCCAGTTCTATTGACAACCTGGGGTGTAATTCATGTCGCCCTAAAAATTTGAATTCATTTAAAGTATCCCGGTATTCCTGTATCACCTTTTTGTTTTAATTGTGTGCTGATTTTCCCCTATTGCATCTTCTGTGTTCCAATTCCCCTGGTTGACCACTGTTTTCCTTTTGGGAGGGGACTGAGGCAAAGAAGGTTTTGAGTAGCTCTGCCTTTTCTCCATTCCCTTTGGGTATTTTGCCATCTTCTGCACGCAGTGACCACGTCAGATATTCCTTTTCTTCCTTTTGCTGCAGACATAACCAAGAAAGCATTTTTTAAAAATCTCTCTGGCAAGGCTGAGTTCGTTCTGTGCTTTAGCATTTCTGACTTTCTCCCGACACATCCAGTTTCTTTGAATTCTTCTTCTGGTATTTCCCCCTTTTTCCATTACTTGCACATGTCTCTTTGAAATCTTAGCTCAGTTGAAAGGTTTTTAGACTTCCATCTTGGTTTCCTTAGACATCTCCCAAATTCCTTCATCATTGGAACTTTTTGAAATTGTCCCTTCAAGATCTCACTCCCATCTATCATGCACTTTCTTCTCTTTTAGTATTCATAACCATGGGATCACACCCAGTAGTTTCTTGAGTCTACTGAAATCAGCTTTCTTAAAGTATAGAAAGCATATCTGACTGTGCCCTAACACCCCCCCCCCTTTCCACTGTATAACAAACTCCAGGAGAAAAGGATCCAACACTTCTGCCCTGTTGACCAGGTCGTCCTTTTGGGTTAGGAGCAGATCTAAAATAGCTGGTCCCCTTGTTGACTCTTCCACCTTCTGGGACATGAAACTGTCTGCAAGGCACGTGAAGGGTTTTTTGGGCCGTGCAGTCTTAGCAGAGTTTTGATTCTGTTCTCTGAGTCAGTGTTGTGGGGTGTTCTGGGAGGGAATGCTGCTGCTTGCTGGAATGTGTTGATTGCTAGAGAGCCATGAAAATGCCATAGGTAAAAGCCCCTGTCATGCACAGATCCTGTTCCATGAGTTGTGCACCTTCTTTTTGAGGGGCCTACCTGGGTGACTCATCCACTTGTGTGTCCTGATGCCAGAGTCTTTGAAAAGAACTGTGGTGAGGGGAACAGACTGTGCTGCTTAGATAAAAGCTTTACATTGAACATCCCAAACCAGAAGAGTCAGGAAGATCTGCTCTGCTAATGAGGAAAAAGATGCCTGGAATCACACACATCTCCCATGAAAATGCTCCATACGTCTTTGTAGCGTCCTCTTCCTTCTTCTTAATTCTCTTCCGTATGGAACCCAGTGTTTCTAGAGATAATCAAGGCAGAGGCTGCCTGAAAGAGTAGAACGCAAATTTTCATGTATATATGTACATAGTATTTAGGATATTCTGAGACCACAATAAGTTCAAACGTTTAGTTGAAAACTATATATTTAAATTTCTCACACTTTCCTGTGGATTTGAATTATGTGGATATCACTTATATTAATTAAACTTCTAGAGTACATTTTATACATCTTTTGGTGCATAACGTCTGACATGTACACCTTTCTCCAGATAAAAGCCAACGAGTGGTCTGACACTTGGACGGAGGTGCTCTGAGTTTGGAGAGAGGCAGGCTGGGGGCTTTGGGGGTCTGCGCTGCCTTGAATGGGCTTTTGTTTTTCCCTTGAAAAGCCAGCCTCGCTCCAGGGGAGGCTGCTTGACCAGGTGGCTGCGACGGCTCAGCGTGCTCTCGCAGAGCTTCAGGTGGTAGTCCAGCTGTGCCTGTTCCTGGCTCATTCGGATCTAGCCACCGTGACCCAGCCTCAGTTCCATGTGGACTGGACTGTTGCAGGGCACCGTCTGTGGGGCTTTCCATGAAGCGTGTTTGGAGGTTGCAGCTAGTGCAGAATGCTGCGTTTGGACTGTTGGTTGAGCCGGTTAGTGAGGCTCAGGTGACCTCAATGTTACAGATGTTAGACTGGCTTTCAAGTCTGCTTCCAAGCCCAGTTCAAGGTGTTGGTTTTGACCATTGCACCCCTAGGTGGCCTGGGACTGGAGGACCCGAGGAACTATCTCTCCTCCTACACTGGCAGCGAAAGATGATTTTACTCACATTTCCATTTGATTTGTTTCAGTTCTTATTGATTTTAAACAAATGACTTTTATTGGTTCTGGTGGGTTTTCCGGGCTGTGTGGCCGTGGTCTGGTGGATCTCATTCCTAACATTTCACCTGCATCTGTGGCTGGCATCTTCAGAGGTGTATCACGGAGAAAAGTCTGCATAGCAAGTTCCACCCAAACACTTAATGATTGGTTCTCCACCCTGGGACATGGACAATATACCACACTAAACTTTCCCTTCTCACTAGACGCAGTGTGAAACAGACTTTTCTCTGTGATACACCTCTGAAGATGCCAGCCACAGATGCAGGCAAAACCTTAGGAACAAGATCCGCCAGAGCACGGCCACACAGCCCGGAAAACCCACCAGAACCAGTTGAATCTGGCCATGAAAGCCTTCGACAAATGACTTTGATGTTTGTTATTGTTTTATTTACATTGTAAGGTGTATTGAGTTCCTGTAGAGTAGAAACAGGGCAAATATATAAACAAATGAATGAAACATTTTTTACAATATTTATTAGCCACCTTGTTTCCTTTGACTTGGTGGCTAGCAAGCACCAAAAACTGCCAGAACATAAAAGCTCATCTATTGACAAGATAAGAACAGCAAACAGGTTAAAAACACACAAGGAGCTATAGTCTGAACAGTCCGAACCACGAATCCTCCCCCAAATGCCCTCGGAAGTTTTCCACACCTTCTGCAATTCAGCAGTAGAAGATGTCCTCACCTGGTCTGGTGAGCTGTTCTATCTCCTGAGGAAGTCTTCCACACTAGGTATCTGCTTCACCAACTTTGGCTGGCGGCTGTGCAACAAGAGACAAGCATCTTTAGGCCAGGAACTGAGCCGGGGAAGTGGATTCTCAGACCACGCATCACCTTTGTATTTTTCTGCAGCCACACTCCTTGTGAGTATGTTGACTTGGTCTTTGGGTCTGGGGAGTGAAGAGAGCCACTTCCATGGCCTTTGTTGCCTGCCCCCCCCCACCCCCCCCCCCGACTGTGCATGGATTGGGAACAGGTGGGAGGTTGGCTTCTCTGGGGGAGGGAGGGGGTCACATCTTTGGGGGGTAAGTTCCAGCAGGGAGGCTGCGACACCCCCATCTCTTTCAGGCAGGCAGCTGGGGGTCTGGAGGCACTGATTGACTCTTCCTGGCTAACTTGATGAGTCAAACTGGGTCAACCCCATTGAGCTCTGTACCAGGAGGGCTGGGGGTGCCTCTCACAAGAGCTGGAGGGCTGAGCACGCGGCCTCCACTTGAGAGTGCGCCTTCCGCACCAGGCTGGTCTGAGTCTAGGTATTGCATTTCATTTCCACTGATGGGGCCATACCTTTTGGATAGCTTTACAATAGCGACAGAACATGCCACGTGTTAAATGCCTACAGTTTTACTTGCCAGTGCCACCAGCATATCTGAATGATGTCTCTGTGCATTTTGGACACATCTCCAAGGGCTTCCCCCCATTTCCAACTCACTCCCCACAAAGTGGGCAGGTGGGGGGTGGAAATGGTGCAGCTGGCCCAGCTCTCCCCACATCCTTGCAATCTGGCTGAGGCCCCTTGGAGAGTCTTCCTCTGAACCACTGTCATTTCTTTCAGGTGGGGACGCCTCAATTATCCCAGTGGCGGCAGAGGAGGCCAAGCTTTGCTTGGAATCCCGGGTCAGCCTTTGCTCTGGAGTGCAGTGGAATGAAAGGGAAGCTGAAGAGACCACAACTGACCCCCTCCCTAAGAGAGCAAAAGTGAATGCCCAGGATTCAGTGTGTGGGGCTGCTCGTCAGCCTGCTCTGAGTGCCGCAGAGTCTCCTGCAGCTGGCTGCAGCCCACTCCAAGTGATGGATGTCCATAGAACAGGGGCAAAGTGCGTCCCGGGGGACGCAGGTGACCTCCAGCAGCCGGGCAGCAAGTACCACACTGTGGGACTCTTGCGGATAAAGCCGGGTCGTGGGTCCAGGACTGCCTCCATGTCTTGCAGCGACAAGCTGGCTCGCTGGAACGTGCTGGGCTGGCAAGGGGCACTCCTGATGCATCTCCTCCAGCAGCCCCTGTACCTGCCTGCTGTGGTGGTGGGCGGCCATTGTCCCTACAGTCAGGAGGCCATGCAGAGGGCCCTCGTCACACGGTGAGTGAGCTGTGGGCAGGACTGCCCCTGGGGAAGAAGGGGTCCTCTTGCCAAAAACTGCCGAGCCCGTCCCGTTTCCTGCCTGCCACGTGGTTGCCTTAAAGAGCTGCCCTTTGGTCTGTCTTGGCTGCAGCAGTTCCTGTTATGACTGCGTGTGTGTGTGCACGTGTGCGGATGTGAGTGAATGACATGAGGCTACTGTGGATGCTGCACGAGAGCGGAAGGCTGCTTTGCAGGCAAGTGAGGAAGAACATTTGGGGCACGTGGCTGTGTGTGTGCATGCCCGCCCTCACCCTTGAGTTTCTAGGTGAACTTTGTGTGTTCACCGCCCCGTCAAATCTGCATGGATTTTCATTTTCTAAAGAGGGGCTTAACCTCTGATCCCACTTTCCCCCAGAGGCTGTTTCTGCAGCCACTACTGAGGCTTGGACCACTCTGCTGTGGGCAGTGGGGCCCTGAGGTGGAGCCTGCCTCCTCCAGGAGCAAGGAGAGGAACGCTCGGATGCAGAAGACCAGGACCTCCTGCCAGCCCAAATTGGCTTGTGGGGCGGGAACTGTTAGGGTCGTTTTCTTCTTTGCTTTGGGAGCACCGAAGGTCTCCATCTCAGGAACCAGTGGCCATAAGACCCTTTCCCCAGTGCCTTCTGTGGGAGGGCTCTGCTGGGAGGGCTCATGCATGCCTCCGTCATCTGCAGGTTTGACTGCTGTAATGTATTCTGAGGCTTCCCTGGAAAACATTTGGGAAGTTTCAGTTAGTTCAGAACGCAGCTGAGGCAGGACTCTGACGGCACACCTAAATAGTAAACAGCAGGACAGCTAGATTCAAGTCCAGAAGCACCTTAGAGACAACCATGTCATGACAGTTAGATCATGGTGATCATATCCTATCCAGCAGAGGTATGAGTCAGCAAGAAAGGAATGATCTGACAGCTAGAGAACAGCAATCCAGTTGCTAGTGACCTTTGCAGTGATTAGTGGAACCATGTATATAAGCAACAGCAATGCAATGTGCTGTGTTTCAGGTATAAGCTTTCAAGCGCCAAAGCTCTCTTCATCAGGTACTTTAATCCAAAAAGCTTATGCCCCCAAAATCTTTTTGGTCATGGACTCAGGTGTAGCTGTTCTACTGCAGACCAATACAGCTACTCTCTGAAGTGCTGCCACAGCAGTTTCATTTGTCACCTCCCTGTGTTTGGATTCAGTGCAAGGTGTGATGTTGACCTTGAAACCTTTCATGGCCTGGGAGCTGCATAGCCAACGTTCTGCCCCGCCCTCTGGCATCCTATAAAGATACTGGCCATCTCCTTATCCGATCTGTGGTCATCCTGCGTACCCCCTCAACCAGGGTTTTTTGACCAGGAATGTAGAGCAGTTTCGACAAATTTAGAAATATGACTTGCTAGACAGAAAACAACTGGATGAGAATAACTGCTGGCCACAACATATTTACTTGTTGGCTGTAGGAGTACTTTTTGTTTGTCTGTCCTGAATCTGTTGCCCATCGGCTCAGTTGAGTGCCCCCAGAGTTGTTATGGGAGAGAGGGAAATGTTCTTTTTTTCCATGCTCCCCAGGTGTACATGTTATGGTCCTCGCCCTCTTCTCTCGTGAGTTTGCTCCCCCCGCCCCCAGCAGCCATCATTTTTCTTAAAATGGAAAGCAGGGGCTCCTGTCCCTTCATCGTTTTGGCTGTGCTGTTCTGTGCCAAGATGATGAGCCAGACGATTCCCCTGCAGCGCCTTCTGGGGCGTGGCAGCGGTGGGATTGTGTTGGCTTCATTCTTCAGAACATAACACTTTGCAGTATTCCTCAGTGTCGGTTGTGTCCTCGCTGCCTCCACAGGTGTCGGCAGGGTCTGCATTTACCTGACGGTTTCCAGGTTTACACGGTGAAAACCCTGCAGTCCAGCCTGCATTTCAACCACAGCCGGCGAGCGGTTGAGGACAGCCAGAGCCGAGGCAAGGTGGTTCCGTGCGGTGCAGGTGGGTATCAAGGGCTGGCCAGGCAGAGGGCAACGGGGGGAGAGGCCGGCCTCCTTCGTCAGCGGAGGGAGGGGAGGGGATGTTTTGTGGCTGCCGTGCATCCCTCTGGCCCTTCGTAAGCAGGCAGGTGTCCAAAAGGGCTGTTGGTGCCTTAGAACAGGGAGAGACATTCATCCAGCCACACCAGGGGCAAAACTGGGGGATGAGGGAAAGCGCAGGTCCTGGAGCTTGGTCTTGGGAGAGGTGCAGATGGAGGGATTCAGACACAGAGACAGGCTCTGGGCATCAGGTTTTATGAGCAGGAGGGAGAAGTGGCATCATGGAGAGGATCCGGAAAGAGGGAGCCGGGGCTGATGGGTCGTCTGCAGCCAGAGGGGGCTGGCCTGGGTGTGGCTCTCTGGGTGCCCTCCCCTGGCTTGCTAGCTAGTAACTCCTGCTTGGTCCTCTGTTTACCAGCCATCAGTTGGAGTGTGGTTCCTGAACAGCCGCTTGACGTCACTTCTAATGGTTTCAAGCAGGGGACAACCAAGAAACGAATTGGCAGCCTCCAGTCTAGGTGTGTGGCTAGCCAGGCGAGTCTCTCTGGGGACACGGCTAACGGTAGCTGCTTCCGCTCTGCCCTTTTCAAGCTTGGATGCGTAAGCCTGGACCTGGCGTAGCCCAAGGGCCTGTCTCTCTCTCTGTATGTGTGTGTGTGTGTGTGAGAGAGAGAGAGAAAAAATAAAACCATCCAAACAAGAGCCTGCGAGGGTCAGTAAAAGAGACCTGGTGCTTGCCGATGCTCATCCTTCTGTTGTCGCTCCAAACAGTTGCGTGTATGGAACGATGGGAGGATGCGCACTGGCAAGCACGCTCCAGGTCTGTTTTCCTGAAGCTCAGAGTCTCTTGTTCGGATGGTTTTATGATGGATGGTTGGGTCCTCATATACTTACTACAGAGAGTTGCTTGGGGGATTCTGAGTTTGTGCGGAGGAGGGCATCCAATTTGATTGGAACTTTGGGGGCGGAGTTGGGGTCAGCAGTGACTGGCTCCTGGCTGCCCTCCAGGTTCACTTGATATTGGCTGCTGCATCCAAGTCTCAAAACCCCCAGCCTGTGTGGTATCATGCTGAGAGGCTCTTGCTGGGTTTTCTTCTCATGGAAGGGATTCGGTGGCTTGAAGGTAGGCACCCCCATAAACTTATAGGGCTGGGAAGAACAGAAAAGCACACACTCTGCTCTGAGTTCCTTGGAGGAACGGCGGAACAGAAACATAAATATGATGAAAGAAACAACTAAACCCAAACCACTAAAGCTGCTGCTGCTGCTGCTGCAGGGGACTCTGGAAGCCAGGAGTCCTCCTTCACCCCCCCTGCACGTTTTGGACAGCTAGCTGATGTTTGGGAAATCTCTGCTGCTTGCGAACAGTCCTGCAGAGTGCGTAGGATTGAACATGTCACTTATCTCCTTGTCTTATATGCATTTTGAACAGGTCAACATCTTAGCCTTGAAAAAAAAAATCCCCTGGCCTTTCACTTATTGTGGGTCCAGTTTGGGAGGGCTGTGGGGCTTCTTGACATGTCCCTTCTGCATCCCTTGAGACACCCGGACGGGTTCTTCCTGGAGAAGTGGCAGTCACTCCGGGGGGGGGGGGGGGTTCAGGGCAGGTGCTAAGCGTAGAGAAGGACTCTTAACCCTCTTCCTGAAACAGATCAAGAGATTGGTGCACAATTTTCAAAATTAGAAGTAAACTGGAACAGGTGGGGAGAAGCCCCAAGAGTCTCTACTGGATCCTTGGAGGTGCAGCAGAAACTAAAATGGTTTAGCCACAAGCAGTATTCCAACACCTAATCTTAGTCTGTGGTTTTCTTATGGAGAATATCTTGTTTCAGTAAAGCCACTCACCATCAGAAAGGATGCAGTTGAGCAGGCAAAAGTACAAAAACGGGAGAGAGCAAGTGGAGTCTCTGCCTTGTAAAGAGAGACTGAAATCCTGGAATACTTCAACAGCTCTCTGGCAGTCTTGTGCTAGATGGTACTCTTGCGCTACCCTGATTTGGACCAGGGCTGGTAAGGAAGCGAGAAGGGAGTTAATACTGCTCTCTGCTTGGTCCAATCAAAACCAGCCCCCTCCCCAACACGTTTATTAGCATTTTAAAAGGAAAAAAGGCAAAGCCCAGTTTCTTCTTCTTAGCAGGTCTCACATCTGCAAGGTAGAACTGTTCCATGAATTCCTGAAGCTGGTTGCCCAAATTCCACAGGAGAACCTACCAGGAACTCTCAGGTGAGACGATCCCTCTGGCTGGTGTGCACTAAACTTTCCTAGCCGAGTGCCTTTGACAGACTAATGAGGCAGAAGATTTGGCTTCGTTCTATTCTTTCTCACCCCCCCCCCCAATATTTTGTTCCTTCGTTATTGCAATTAAAGATGGGTGCTTTGGGGAGCAAGCTGCTGTCTTTCCGGTGCTCCCCTTGCAGCCTGCCTTGTCCTTGGCAGGAGCCCACTTCGGCATAACTGCGGGCTTAGTCCTGCTAACAACATCGTGAGCAGTCTGGTCAGCTGAGGCTGCTCTAGTATCTGGACACCAGAGAAATCCAGACTTGTCTACAATCAAGAGCAGTATTTTGTGTCGTGAGGCGAACGACATGCCCTGTCCCCTCTCCCCCCCCCCCCCCCTGGGGGGGGGGGTGGGGGGGGGGGGGGGTGGGGGGGGGGGGGGGTGGGGGGGGGGGGGGGTGGGGGGGGGGGGGGGTGGGGGGGGGGGGGGGTGGGGGGGGGGGGGGGTGGGGGGGGGGGGGGGTGGGGGGGGGGGGGGGTGGGGGGGGGGGGGGGTGGGGGGGGGGGGGGGTGGGGGGGGGGGGGGGTGGGGGGGGGGGGGGGTGGGGGGGGGGGGGGGTGGGGGGGGGGGGGGGTGGGGGGGGGGGGGGGTGGGGGGGGGGGGGGGTGGGGGGGGGGGGGGGTGGGGGGGGGGGGGGGTGGGGGGGGGGGGGGGTGGGGGGGGGGGGGGGTGGGGGGGGGGGGGGGTGGGGGGGGGGGGGGGTGGGGGGGGGGGGGGGTGGGGGGGGGGGGGGGTGGGGGGGGGGGGGGGTGGGGGGGGGGGGGGGTGGGGGGGGGGGGGGGTGGGGGGGGGGGGGGGTGGGGGGGGGGGGGGGTGGGGGGGGGGGGGGGTGGGGGGGGGGGGGGGTGGGGGGGGGGGGGGGTGGGGGGGGGGGGGGGTGGGGGGGGGGGGGGGTGGGGGGGGGGGGGGGTGGGGGGGGGGGGGGGTGGGGGGGGGGGGGGGTGGGGGGGGGGGGGGGTGGGGGGGGGGGGGGGTGGGGGGGGGGGGGGGTGGGGGGGGGGGGGGGTGGGGGGGGGGGGGGGTGGGGGGGGGGGGGGGTGGGGGGGGGGGGGGGTGGGGGGGGGGGGGGGTGGGGGGGGGGGGGGGTGGGGGGGGGGGGGGGTGGGGGGGGGGGGGGGTGGGGGGGGGGGGGGGTGGGGGGGGGGGGGGGTGGGGGGGGGGGGGGGTGGGGGGGGGGGGGGGTGGGGGGGGGGGGGGGTGGGGGGGGGGGGGGGTGGGGGGGGGGGGGGGTGGGGGGGGGGGGGGGTGGGGGGGGGGGGGGGTGGGGGGGGGGGGGGGTGGGGGGGGGGGGGGGTGGGGGGGGGGGGGGGTGGGGGGGGGGGGGGGTGGGGGGGGGGGGGGGTGGGGGGGGGGGGGGGTGGGGGGGGGGGGGGGTGGGGGGGGGGGGGGGTGGGGGGGGGGGGGGGTGGGGGGGGGGGGGGGTGGGGGGGGGGGGGGGTGGGGGGGGGGGGGGGTGGGGGGGGGGGGGGGTGGGGGGGGGGGGGGGTGGGGGGGGGGGGGGGTGGGGGGGGGGGGGGGTGGGGGGGGGGGGGGGTGGGGGGGGGGGGGGGTGGGGGGGGGGGGGGGTGGGGGGGGGGGGGGGTGGGGGGGGGGGGGGGTGGGGGGGGGGGGGGGTGGGGGGGGGGGGGGGTGGGGGGGGGGGGGGGTGGGGGGGGGGGGGGGTGGGGGGGGGGGGGGGTGGGGGGGGGGGGGGGTGGGGGGGGGGGGGGGTGGGGGGGGGGGGGGGTGGGGGGGGGGGGGGGTGGGGGGGGGGGGGGGTGGGGGGGGGGGGGGGTGGGGGGGGGGGGGGGTGGGGGGGGGGGGGGGTGGGGGGGGGGGGGGGTGGGGGGGGGGGGGGGTGGGGGGGGGGGGGGGTGGGGGGGGGGGGGGGTGGGGGGGGGGGGGGGTGGGGGGGGGGGGGGGTGGGGGGGGGGGGGGGTGGGGGGGGGGGGGGGTGGGGGGGGGGGGGGGTGGGGGGGGGGGGGGGTGGGGGGGGGGGGGGGTGGGGGGGGGGGGGGGTGGGGGGGGGGGGGGGTGGGGGGGGGGGGGGGTGGGGGGGGGGGGGGGTGGGGGGGGGGGGGGGTGGGGGGGGGGGGGGGTGGGGGGGGGGGGGGGTGGGGGGGGGGGGGGGTGGGGGGGGGGGGGGGTGGGGGGGGGGGGGGGTGGGGGGGGGGGGGGGTGGGGGGGGGGGGGGGTGGGGGGGGGGGGGGGTGGGGGGGGGGGGGGGTGGGGGGGGGGGGGGGTGGGGGGGGGGGGGGGTGGGGGGGGGGGGGGGTGGGGGGGGGGGGGGGTGGGGGGGGGGGGGGGTGGGGGGGGGGGGGGGTGGGGGGGGGGGGGGGTGGGGGGGGGGGGGGGTGGGGGGGGGGGGGGGTGGGGGGGGGGGGGGGTGGGGGGGGGGGGGGGTGGGGGGGGGGGGGGGTGGGGGGGGGGGGGGGTGGGGGGGGGGGGGGGTGGGGGGGGGGGGGGGTGGGGGGGGGGGGGGGTGGGGGGGGGGGGGGGTGGGGGGGGGGGGGGGTGGGGGGGGGGGGGGGTGGGGGGGGGGGGGGGTGGGGGGGGGGGGGGGTGGGGGGGGGGGGGGGTGGGGGGGGGGGGGGGTGGGGGGGGGGGGGGGTGGGGGGGGGGGGGGGTGGGGGGGGGGGGGGGTGGGGGGGGGGGGGGGTGGGGGGGGGGGGGGGTGGGGGGGGGGGGGGGTGGGGGGGGGGGGGGGTGGGGGGGGGGGGGGGTGGGGGGGGGGGGGGGTGGGGGGGGGGGGGGGTGGGGGGGGGGGGGGGTGGGGGGGGGGGGGGGTGGGGGGGGGGGGGGGTGGGGGGGGGGGGGGGTGGGGGGGGGGGGGGGTGGGGGGGGGGGGGGGTGGGGGGGGGGGGGGGTGGGGGGGGGGGGGGGTGGGGGGGGGGGGGGGTGGGGGGGGGGGGGGGTGGGGGGGGGGGGGGGTGGGGGGGGGGGGGGGTGGGGGGGGGGGGGGGTGGGGGGGGGGGGGGGTGGGGGGGGGGGGGGGTGGGGGGGGGGGGGGGTGGGGGGGGGGGGGGGTGGGGGGGGGGGGGGGTGGGGGGGGGGGGGGGTGGGGGGGGGGGGGGGTGGGGGGGGGGGGGGGTGGGGGGGGGGGGGGGTGGGGGGGGGGGGGGGTGGGGGGGGGGGGGGGTGGGGGGGGGGGGGGGTGGGGGGGGGGGGGGGTGGGGGGGGGGGGGGGTGGGGGGGGGGGGGGGTGGGGGGGGGGGGGGGTGGGGGGGGGGGGGGGTGGGGGGGGGGGGGGGTGGGGGGGGGGGGGGGTGGGGGGGGGGGGGGGTGGGGGGGGGGGGGGGTGGGGGGGGGGGGGGGTGGGGGGGGGGGGGGGTGGGGGGGGGGGGGGGTGGGGGGGGGGGGGGGTGGGGGGGGGGGGGGGTGGGGGGGGGGGGGGGTGGGGGGGGGGGGGGGTGGGGGGGGGGGGGGGTGGGGGGGGGGGGGGGTGGGGGGGGGGGGGGGTGGGGGGGGGGGGGGGTGGGGGGGGGGGGGGGTGGGGGGGGGGGGGGGTGGGGGGGGGGGGGGGTGGGGGGGGGGGGGGGTGGGGGGGGGGGGGGGTGGGGGGGGGGGGGGGTGGGGGGGGGGGGGGGTGGGGGGGGGGGGGGGTGGGGGGGGGGGGGGGTGGGGGGGGGGGGGGGTGGGGGGGGGGGGGGGTGGGGGGGGGGGGGGGTGGGGGGGGGGGGGGGTGGGGGGGGGGGGGGGTGGGGGGGGGGGGGGGTGGGGGGGGGGGGGGGTGGGGGGGGGGGGGGGTGGGGGGGGGGGGGGGTGGGGGGGGGGGGGGGTGGGGGGGGGGGGGGGTGGGGGGGGGGGGGGGTGGGGGGGGGGGGGGGTGGGGGGGGGGGGGGGTGGGGGGGGGGGGGGGTGGGGGGGGGGGGGGGTGGGGGGGGGGGGGGGTGGGGGGGGGGGGGGGTGGGGGGGGGGGGGGGTGGGGGGGGGGGGGGGTGGGGGGGGGGGGGGGTGGGGGGGGGGGGGGGTGGGGGGGGGGGGGGGTGGGGGGGGGGGGGGGTGGGGGGGGGGGGGGGTGGGGGGGGGGGGGGGTGGGGGGGGGGGGGGGTGGGGGGGGGGGGGGGTGGGGGGGGGGGGGGGTGGGGGGGGGGGGGGGTGGGGGGGGGGGGGGGTGGGGGGGGGGGGGGGTGGGGGGGGGGGGGGGTGGGGGGGGGGGGGGGTGGGGGGGGGGGGGGGTGGGGGGGGGGGGGGGTGGGGGGGGGGGGGGGTGGGGGGGGGGGGGGGTGGGGGGGGGGGGGGGTGGGGGGGGGGGGGGGTGGGGGGGGGGGGGGGTGGGGGGGGGGGGGGGTGGGGGGGGGGGGGGGTGGGGGGGGGGGGGGGTGGGGGGGGGGGGGGGTGGGGGGGGGGGGGGGTGGGGGGGGGGGGGGGTGGGGGGGGGGGGGGGTGGGGGGGGGGGGGGGTGGGGGGGGGGGGGGGTGGGGGGGGGGGGGGGTGGGGGGGGGGGGGGGTGGGGGGGGGGGGGGGTGGGGGGGGGGGGGGGTGGGGGGGGGGGGGGGTGGGGGGGGGGGGGGGTGGGGGGGGGGGGGGGTGGGGGGGGGGGGGGGTGGGGGGGGGGGGGGGTGGGGGGGGGGGGGGGTGGGGGGGGGGGGGGGTGGGGGGGGGGGGGGGTGGGGGGGGGGGGGGGTGGGGGGGGGGGGGGGTGGGGGGGGGGGGGGGTGGGGGGGGGGGGGGGTGGGGGGGGGGGGGGGTGGGGGGGGGGGGGGGTGGGGGGGGGGGGGGGTGGGGGGGGGGGGGGGTGGGGGGGGGGGGGGGTGGGGGGGGGGGGGGGTGGGGGGGGGGGGGGGTGGGGGGGGGGGGGGGTGGGGGGGGGGGGGGGTGGGGGGGGGGGGGGGTGGGGGGGGGGGGGGGTGGGGGGGGGGGGGGGTGGGGGGGGGGGGGGGTGGGGGGGGGGGGGGGTGGGGGGGGGGGGGGGTGGGGGGGGGGGGGGGTGGGGGGGGGGGGGGGTGGGGGGGGGGGGGGGTGGGGGGGGGGGGGGGTGGGGGGGGGGGGGGGTGGGGGGGGGGGGGGGTGGGGGGGGGGGGGGGTGGGGGGGGGGGGGGGTGGGGGGGGGGGGGGGTGGGGGGGGGGGGGGGTGGGGGGGGGGGGGGGTGGGGGGGGGGGGGGGTGGGGGGGGGGGGGGGTGGGGGGGGGGGGGGGTGGGGGGGGGGGGGGGTGGGGGGGGGGGGGGGTGGGGGGGGGGGGGGGTGGGGGGGGGGGGGGGTGGGGGGGGGGGGGGGTGGGGGGGGGGGGGGGTGGGGGGGGGGGGGGGTGGGGGGGGGGGGGGGTGGGGGGGGGGGGGGGTGGGGGGGGGGGGGGGTGGGGGGGGGGGGGGGTGGGGGGGGGGGGGGGTGGGGGGGGGGGGGGGTGGGGGGGGGGGGGGGTGGGGGGGGGGGGGGGTGGGGGGGGGGGGGGGTGGGGGGGGGGGGGGGTGGGGGGGGGGGGGGGTGGGGGGGGGGGGGGGTGGGGGGGGGGGGGGGTGGGGGGGGGGGGGGGTGGGGGGGGGGGGGGGTGGGGGGGGGGGGGGGTGGGGGGGGGGGGGGGTGGGGGGGGGGGGGGGTGGGGGGGGGGGGGGGTGGGGGGGGGGGGGGGTGGGGGGGGGGGGGGGTGGGGGGGGGGGGGGGTGGGGGGGGGGGGGGGTGGGGGGGGGGGGGGGTGGGGGGGGGGGGGGGTGGGGGGGGGGGGGGGTGGGGGGGGGGGGGGGTGGGGGGGGGGGGGGGTGGGGGGGGGGGGGGGTGGGGGGGGGGGGGGGTGGGGGGGGGGGGGGGTGGGGGGGGGGGGGGGTGGGGGGGGGGGGGGGTGGGGGGGGGGGGGGGTGGGGGGGGGGGGGGGTGGGGGGGGGGGGGGGTGGGGGGGGGGGGGGGTGGGGGGGGGGGGGGGTGGGGGGGGGGGGGGGTGGGGGGGGGGGGGGGTGGGGGGGGGGGGGGGTGGGGGGGGGGGGGGGTGGGGGGGGGGGGGGGTGGGGGGGGGGGGGGGTGGGGGGGGGGGGGGGTGGGGGGGGGGGGGGGTGGGGGGGGGGGGGGGTGGGGGGGGGGGGGGGTGGGGGGGGGGGGGGGTGGGGGGGGGGGGGGGTGGGGGGGGGGGGGGGTGGGGGGGGGGGGGGGTGGGGGGGGGGGGGGGTGGGGGGGGGGGGGGGTGGGGGGGGGGGGGGGTGGGGGGGGGGGGGGGTGGGGGGGGGGGGGGGTGGGGGGGGGGGGGGGTGGGGGGGGGGGGGGGTGGGGGGGGGGGGGGGTGGGGGGGGGGGGGGGTGGGGGGGGGGGGGGGTGGGGGGGGGGGGGGGTGGGGGGGGGGGGGGGTGGGGGGGGGGGGGGGTGGGGGGGGGGGGGGGTGGGGGGGGGGGGGGGTGGGGGGGGGGGGGGGTGGGGGGGGGGGGGGGTGGGGGGGGGGGGGGGTGGGGGGGGGGGGGGGTGGGGGGGGGGGGGGGTGGGGGGGGGGGGGGGTGGGGGGGGGGGGGGGTGGGGGGGGGGGGGGGTGGGGGGGGGGGGGGGTGGGGGGGGGGGGGGGTGGGGGGGGGGGGGGGTGGGGGGGGGGGGGGGTGGGGGGGGGGGGGGGTGGGGGGGGGGGGGGGTGGGGGGGGGGGGGGGTGGGGGGGGGGGGGGGTGGGGGGGGGGGGGGGTGGGGGGGGGGGGGGGTGGGGGGGGGGGGGGGTGGGGGGGGGGGGGGGTGGGGGGGGGGGGGGGTGGGGGGGGGGGGGGGTGGGGGGGGGGGGGGGTGGGGGGGGGGGGGGGTGGGGGGGGGGGGGGGTGGGGGGGGGGGGGGGTGGGGGGGGGGGGGGGTGGGGGGGGGGGGGGGTGGGGGGGGGGGGGGGTGGGGGGGGGGGGGGGTGGGGGGGGGGGGGGGTGGGGGGGGGGGGGGGTGGGGGGGGGGGGGGGTGGGGGGGGGGGGGGGTGGGGGGGGGGGGGGGTGGGGGGGGGGGGGGGTGGGGGGGGGGGGGGGTGGGGGGGGGGGGGGGTGGGGGGGGGGGGGGGTGGGGGGGGGGGGGGGTGGGGGGGGGGGGGGGTGGGGGGGGGGGGGGGTGGGGGGGGGGGGGGGTGGGGGGGGGGGGGGGTGGGGGGGGGGGGGGGTGGGGGGGGGGGGGGGTGGGGGGGGGGGGGGGTGGGGGGGGGGGGGGGTGGGGGGGGGGGGGGGTGGGGGGGGGGGGGGGTGGGGGGGGGGGGGGGTGGGGGGGGGGGGGGGTGGGGGGGGGGGGGGGTGGGGGGGGGGGGGGGTGGGGGGGGGGGGGGGTGGGGGGGGGGGGGGGTGGGGGGGGGGGGGGGTGGGGGGGGGGGGGGGTGGGGGGGGGGGGGGGTGGGGGGGGGGGGGGGTGGGGGGGGGGGGGGGTGGGGGGGGGGGGGGGTGGGGGGGGGGGGGGGTGGGGGGGGGGGGGGGTGGGGGGGGGGGGGGGTGGGGGGGGGGGGGGGTGGGGGGGGGGGGGGGTGGGGGGGGGGGGGGGTGGGGGGGGGGGGGGGTGGGGGGGGGGGGGGGTGGGGGGGGGGGGGGGTGGGGGGGGGGGGGGGTGGGGGGGGGGGGGGGTGGGGGGGGGGGGGGGTGGGGGGGGGGGGGGGTGGGGGGGGGGGGGGGTGGGGGGGGGGGGGGGTGGGGGGGGGGGGGGGTGGGGGGGGGGGGGGGTGGGGGGGGGGGGGGGTGGGGGGGGGGGGGGGTGGGGGGGGGGGGGGGTGGGGGGGGGGGGGGGTGGGGGGGGGGGGGGGTGGGGGGGGGGGGGGGTGGGGGGGGGGGGGGGTGGGGGGGGGGGGGGGTGGGGGGGGGGGGGGGTGGGGGGGGGGGGGGGTGGGGGGGGGGGGGGGTGGGGGGGGGGGGGGGTGGGGGGGGGGGGGGGTGGGGGGGGGGGGGGGTGGGGGGGGGGGGGGGTGGGGGGGGGGGGGGGTGGGGGGGGGGGGGGGTGGGGGGGGGGGGGGGTGGGGGGGGGGGGGGGTGGGGGGGGGGGGGGGTGGGGGGGGGGGGGGGTGGGGGGGGGGGGGGGTGGGGGGGGGGGGGGGTGGGGGGGGGGGGGGGTGGGGGGGGGGGGGGGTGGGGGGGGGGGGGGGTGGGGGGGGGGGGGGGTGGGGGGGGGGGGGGGTGGGGGGGGGGGGGGGTGGGGGGGGGGGGGGGTGGGGGGGGGGGGGGGTGGGGGGGGGGGGGGGTGGGGGGGGGGGGGGGTGGGGGGGGGGGGGGGTGGGGGGGGGGGGGGGTGGGGGGGGGGGGGGGTGGGGGGGGGGGGGGGTGGGGGGGGGGGGGGGTGGGGGGGGGGGGGGGTGGGGGGGGGGGGGGGTGGGGGGGGGGGGGGGTGGGGGGGGGGGGGGGTGGGGGGGGGGGGGGGTGGGGGGGGGGGGGGGTGGGGGGGGGGGGGGGTGGGGGGGGGGGGGGGTGGGGGGGGGGGGGGGTGGGGGGGGGGGGGGGTGGGGGGGGGGGGGGGTGGGGGGGGGGGGGGGTGGGGGGGGGGGGGGGTGGGGGGGGGGGGGGGTGGGGGGGGGGGGGGGTGGGGGGGGGGGGGGGTGGGGGGGGGGGGGGGTGGGGGGGGGGGGGGGTGGGGGGGGGGGGGGGTGGGGGGGGGGGGGGGTGGGGGGGGGGGGGGGTGGGGGGGGGGGGGGGTGGGGGGGGGGGGGGGTGGGGGGGGGGGGGGGTGGGGGGGGGGGGGGGTGGGGGGGGGGGGGGGTGGGGGGGGGGGGGGGTGGGGGGGGGGGGGGGTGGGGGGGGGGGGGGGTGGGGGGGGGGGGGGGTGGGGGGGGGGGGGGGTGGGGGGGGGGGGGGGTGGGGGGGGGGGGGGGTGGGGGGGGGGGGGGGTGGGGGGGGGGGGGGGTGGGGGGGGGGGGGGGTGGGGGGGGGGGGGGGTGGGGGGGGGGGGGGGTGGGGGGGGGGGGGGGTGGGGGGGGGGGGGGGTGGGGGGGGGGGGGGGTGGGGGGGGGGGGGGGTGGGGGGGGGGGGGGGTGGGGGGGGGGGGGGGTGGGGGGGGGGGGGGGTGGGGGGGGGGGGGGGTGGGGGGGGGGGGGGGTGGGGGGGGGGGGGGGTGGGGGGGGGGGGGGGTGGGGGGGGGGGGGGGTGGGGGGGGGGGGGGGTGGGGGGGGGGGGGGGTGGGGGGGGGGGGGGGTGGGGGGGGGGGGGGGTGGGGGGGGGGGGGGGTGGGGGGGGGGGGGGGTGGGGGGGGGGGGGGGTGGGGGGGGGGGGGGGTGGGGGGGGGGGGGGGTGGGGGGGGGGGGGGGTGGGGGGGGGGGGGGGTGGGGGGGGGGGGGGGTGGGGGGGGGGGGGGGTGGGGGGGGGGGGGGGTGGGGGGGGGGGGGGGTGGGGGGGGGGGGGGGTGGGGGGGGGGGGGGGTGGGGGGGGGGGGGGGTGGGGGGGGGGGGGGGTGGGGGGGGGGGGGGGTGGGGGGGGGGGGGGGTGGGGGGGGGGGGGGGTGGGGGGGGGGGGGGGTGGGGGGGGGGGGGGGTGGGGGGGGGGGGGGGTGGGGGGGGGGGGGGGTGGGGGGGGGGGGGGGTGGGGGGGGGGGGGGGTGGGGGGGGGGGGGGGTGGGGGGGGGGGGGGGTGGGGGGGGGGGGGGGTGGGGGGGGGGGGGGGTGGGGGGGGGGGGGGGTGGGGGGGGGGGGGGGTGGGGGGGGGGGGGGGTGGGGGGGGGGGGGGGTGGGGGGGGGGGGGGGTGGGGGGGGGGGGGGGTGGGGGGGGGGGGGGGTGGGGGGGGGGGGGGGTGGGGGGGGGGGGGGGTGGGGGGGGGGGGGGGTGGGGGGGGGGGGGGGTGGGGGGGGGGGGGGGTGGGGGGGGGGGGGGGTGGGGGGGGGGGGGGGTGGGGGGGGGGGGGGGTGGGGGGGGGGGGGGGTGGGGGGGGGGGGGGGTGGGGGGGGGGGGGGGTGGGGGGGGGGGGGGGTGGGGGGGGGGGGGGGTGGGGGGGGGGGGGGGTGGGGGGGGGGGGGGGTGGGGGGGGGGGGGGGTGGGGGGGGGGGGGGGTGGGGGGGGGGGGGGGTGGGGGGGGGGGGGGGTGGGGGGGGGGGGGGGTGGGGGGGGGGGGGGGTGGGGGGGGGGGGGGGTGGGGGGGGGGGGGGGTGGGGGGGGGGGGGGGTGGGGGGGGGGGGGGGTGGGGGGGGGGGGGGGTGGGGGGGGGGGGGGGTGGGGGGGGGGGGGGGTGGGGGGGGGGGGGGGTGGGGGGGGGGGGGGGTGGGGGGGGGGGGGGGTGGGGGGGGGGGGGGGTGGGGGGGGGGGGGGGTGGGGGGGGGGGGGGGTGGGGGGGGGGGGGGGTGGGGGGGGGGGGGGGTGGGGGGGGGGGGGGGTGGGGGGGGGGGGGGGTGGGGGGGGGGGGGGGTGGGGGGGGGGGGGGGTGGGGGGGGGGGGGGGTGGGGGGGGGGGGGGGTGGGGGGGGGGGGGGGTGGGGGGGGGGGGGGGTGGGGGGGGGGGGGGGTGGGGGGGGGGGGGGGTGGGTTTTTGAAGTCTTCACTGTTAGCCTGTGGGTACAAGTTTTCTTCATTCTCCGCAGATGCCCGCAGCGCCTGCAGAAAACGGGCATGCTCCGTAAAGGAGAGGCTGGTGGCTACTCAGGTGGCCGCCTGTCCGCGTGCAAGGGGGTCATGAAGTGGCTCTTTGTGTGGAAAGGACAGCACTGGGGGCGGCTCCCACCTGCCGAACCGGCCAAGGCCCGGCGGTTCCCACCCACCCGGGAGTGGATTCTCAGCGGAGGAGGAGGAAGGCTGCTCGACGCTCTCGTCTCCGCCCCGCAGCTCCCCTCGTTTCCTCCCTGCGAGGAACCCCCGGGACGACGATCGCTTCCTCATGGCTCCGAAAGGGAGCGCCGCCTGGCACAAGCTCTCGTCAGACGAGAGGTCGTCGCTGGGGCGCCAGGAGGAGCGGCCCTTCTCTGCCTTTGGCAGCCCCGCCCGCGCCTCCTCGGGAGGAGAGAGGCTGGCTGCCGGTGCCGCTGCGATCCCGGAGGCAAAGCCCTCCGTCACCCAACCCTACGTCGGGTGCCCCCGAGTGCCTGCTCGAGAGTGGTCGCCCCCCCCCACCCCCTTGGGCTTCCGGCGCCTGTGGCTCGGGCTCCTGCCCCGCCCGGCGAGCGACTCCGAAGCCGCCCCAACCCCCGACGAGGGAGGGCAGAAGCCGCCGCGGCCTCCCCAGACCCCGCTCCTCGCCAGCGGTCAGCGCCCCACCGCTCTTTCCCCGCCGGGCGCCCGAGAAGAGGTCCTTGGCTCCCACCTCCCAGCAGCGCGACCCCCCGGAACTCCTCTGGCTCGCTCGGGGAAAGCGCCTGGCCTGGGGCAGGCGGAGCGGCGACCCCCCCGCCGGCGCCCCGACGTGAAGCTGCCTCTCCCAGTGTCGGTGGGGCGGCCGCCTGGCCTGGGCCTGCCCCTCCCTTGGCGCCGCCCTCCGGGCTCCGGCCGCCACGTCTGAAAGCCGCAGCTTGTCTGCCGAGCAGGGGGTGCGCGCGTCCGCCAGCCGGGCTCTGGGGAAGCGCCGAGGTGAGGGGCGGCTGCGCCGCCGTCGGGGCTGCCTCCCGGCCTCCCCTTCGGGCGCTCTTGGTGCAGGCCCGCGGGACGGCGGGGGGGCGGGGGGTCGGTGGGCGGGCGGGCGAGCAGGCGCCCTCCCAGGGCTTGGCCTGTCGCCTAGTGGCGAGCGCGGCTGCGGCCGCTTTGCGCCGGCGCTTGCCGGTCGAGGACCGTGGCCAGCCGGCCGGCGGCTGCTGCACCCGAGGGCGGGCGGGCGGGCGGGCGGTGTGTGGCGGCAGGGGAGGCAGCGGACCGGCTTCGGCCGCCCGGCTGGCCTGGGAGAAGGGGAGGGCGGCGGGCAGTCACAAGGGCCTGGGCCGCCCGCCCGGGTCATTTCCCCGTGGGGCTGCCACCTGACGTCCCCGGTCCCCTTTCCGCTGCAGGGCTGCGCAGGCGGCATGGCGAGGCTCCGGCTGTCCAGCCCCACCGTGGCCGCGCTGCTGGTGCTGCAGGCCGGCTTCCTGCTGTTCCTGTACGCGCAGCACGGCGGCTTTCGGGCTCCAGCGGCGGAGGGGCCGGCCCAGACCCACGTGCTCGTCCTCTCCTCCTGGCGCTCCGGGTCCTCCTTCGTGGGCCAGCTCTTCAGCCAGCATCCCGACGTCTTCTACCTGATGGAGCCGGCCTGGCACGTGTGGGTCACCATGTACCAGAACAGCGCCAAGGTGCTGCACATGGCCGTCCGAGACCTGGTGCGGTCCATCTTCAAGTGCGACATGTCCGTCTTTGACGCCTACATGCCTTGGAGAAGAAACCTTTCGGACCTCTTCCAGTGGGCCGTGAGCCGGGCCCTGTGCACCGACCCTGCTTGTGAGTACTTTCCGCGCACTGAGATCACCAGTGAAAGCGCATGCAAGACTCTGTGTGGCAAGTACCCGTTCAGCAAGGCGGAGGAGGCCTGCCGCACCTACAGCCACGTCGTCCTGAAGGAGGTCCGTTTCTTTGACTTGAGAGTGTTGTATCCTCTTCTCACTGACTCCTCCTTGAACCTGAAAATCATCCACTTGGTTCGTGACCCCAGGGCAGTTGTGAAGTCCCGGGAACAGTCAGTCAAAGCCCTCGCCCGTGACAATGGGATCGTGCTGAGCACCAATGGTTCGAAAGTGGACGACACCCAGTACAAAGTTCTGCAGGAGATCTGTCGGAGCCACGTCCAGATGTATGAAACAGCTACTCTGAAACCTCCAAGCTTTCTCAAAGATCGTTATTTACTGATTCGATTTGAAGACCTTGTAAAGGATCCCTTGCCAGAAATTACAGCAATGTATAAGTTTGCAAATCTTCAGTTGACCCCCAAGCTGGAGAGCTGGATCTACAATATCACGCATGGACAAGGACCCAGTAAAATAAAGGAAGCCTTCCAGATCACCTCTCGAGATGCAGTCAACGTCTCCCAGGCGTGGAGGAATGTCCTTTCTTTTCCAAAAGTTCAGAGAGTCCAAGAAGTCTGCAAGGGGGCTCTGAATATACTTGGCTACCAGCTTGTGGATTCTGAGAGGGAGCAGAAAGATTTATCAGTGGATTTAGTGTTGCCACATCGAAGAAGCCAATTCAGTTGGGCATCATTTAGTCAAAATTAAAAGTATAATGGTATTTGTATTCTACTGTTCCTTTGCTAACTGAGGGGGATGACTGCTACTTTGAGTAAGCCAGTTTCTGATGTGAGCACACTCCTATTTTCCATCTCTCTGACCTGCAACAAGTGGAACCTGCTTTGCAGATGTAACAGTTATGTAGCTTCCCGGAACAAAGGATGATGCCATAGCTGTTAGCCTCATTAACACTAAAGCATCAGACAGTGCAATGTTATTCAACATAGTCACATTATAAGATGAATTCCCTTTCTCTAGGGGAAGAAAGTCAAGGAAATCACTTGAGTATTTTGTGTTGTGTGTTTTTTGCAGGGAGTTTCTTGAATTATATGAAGTAGTAAAGTATGTGAGGGAATCTGTGAAAAGTCTGATGCTGAAGGAAGCTTCGCAGGTGTCTCTGCTCACTCTTGACTTTCTGCCTGAATGGATGGATGGATGAGTCTTGCCACAAACTTGTACATAGCTGAGGCGTGACATGGCACCTGGTCACTGTTTGTCTGCTCTGTAGAGTGGGGACAGACTGGGTCTGTGCCTAGCATCACATAGAGTGTGGCCCTCTGGAGGAAGGAGAAACGGCATCTCAATCTACAGTGGTTTTCCCACAGCATGGCTGGCCTCCCAGTTGCCTCCCCACCCCAGGCAGTAGCCATTCTGCTCCTCCGGGCCACTGGGACTTCTTCAGATTGAAAAAAATGGTAATTGTGTGTCAATCTGGCCATTGCTGATTTTTATTAAATGCCATCTTTTATGATTTTAGATTTAATCTATTGAATTCATTGTTGTGGTTTTAATGGTCTTAAATGTCATTTTTTATGTTTGTGTTTGTTGCTCGCCACCCTGAGCCCTGCTATACAGGGAAAGGGTGGGACGCAAGTTTCAACAATAAATAAGATTAATTAAAAATATGCTAGTAATAAAAATTATATTTCTCTAATATTATGCTAGTAGATGTATCAGAATCATTGAATTCCCAGCTTTCATTTTGTGAAAAGTAAGTCACTGGACCTTTCCTTTTATATCATCACACGGGGATAGTCTAGAGACGTACTTCTTTGAGTGGAAGCTGTTCCTCAGGTATCCTGTTATGTTGTTGTAATGACTGTCAGTGGCCAGTTTTAAAAGAAATAAACTCCTGAAGCTGGAGGAAGGAATCACCACCAGGATATGGTCAAAGGGAATAGCTGCTGGGGTGGGGTATGTGTGTCAAACTCTGAATTTTCCCTTCCATTTGCCAGCCAACAAGATTTTACTGCAATATTTTGCAAAACTGTTGAGCAAAGCAGCTGAGAACAATTGAGAACAATTGAAACAAGGTGTGGAAATCCCAGGAGATGCAAAAACACACCACCGTGCTGTGGGGAAGCAGGCAAAAAAATTAGTATCCCAACAGCACTGAAACTGTGGTGGACGTGTGCGTGTGGAAATGGTCCCAGTGTTGCCTCCTATGTCGCTGTGGGCGCTTGGCAGTTGCTCTGTCTGTTTAGCTGGTTTTCCAGACATCCAATTCTGCCTGGGCAGCTGGGTCCAATTTTCCCCTTGGAGAGGATCCAGAGAACAGTTGGCCACATTAAGAAGGTAAATGTAGGAAATTATTCAAATTACAGCTGTCAGACCCTCAAATACTTCCATCGTGCTGTGCTTTATGGGAACTTTCCTTTCTTGATATTGCAGCCTCTTGATGGTGGTTTCTCTTCAGTTAATCCAGAGTAGGGATGTGCACTTCAAAAATTATTGTGTTGATTCCATATTGTAAAGTTAACAAGGAAATATGTTTGTTTTCATGAAGTATAGAATATAGTGGTGTTCTGGAGAGCACTCCCTATTTTGTGAAAATGATTATCGTGCCCTATCTGAAATAGAAGGAATTTTCCAAATGCCTTTCCTGCCCGCTGAGTAGCAGGAGTGGGAAGGAGGGGGGGGGGGGTAGAGAGAGAGAGAATAAGCCTGCCCCCATGGCATGTGAGCTGTTTACAATCAGAGTGTTGCCATGTCAGTGTGCAGTCAAAGGCCGGCCCCACATCAGTTGGGGCCAGGCCTCCTACTCGCTAGTTGCATTTGCTTCTCTGGCATAATTCCAGATTTTGATACTGGCCCTTTCCACACAAACATTTTAAGTTTTCAGGAAGGGAATAAAATGTTTCCTCCATGGAGGTCTCACGGGTTTCTTTTCCGCCCCTTTGGTTTTGGAACTGCTTTATTTCCTGTTTGAAAACGTTTTTTCTTAAACCCCTTTTATAATGATTCTTTTGTTTGAAATGTTTTCAAGCCATCTTCTCTTGATGTGTGATCCTTTTTAAAATGTTCTATCTTTCCCACCAAAACTCCAAGATCCACGCCTCTTCTTTCCACTCCATGGCTGTCTGCCATTTTCTGCTGTTTGCAGATTGCCAGCATGACTTTCCGCCATTTCTCTCACTGGGCATAACGCCATTTAGTAGTAGTTTGTTTCTACAAAGTAAACAAGCATTGTGATCAATTGATGGGTTTTTTTAATTAAGCCTTTTTATGGGATTAATATTAGTAGTTTCAATGGATTGGTGCCTTGATGGACCAAGTGTGAGGGAAACGGGCAGTGATTAATACTGTTATTTACTGTTGCTGCTGCTATTATTATTAATATGTAACAGAAGAAGAAGAAGAAGAGTTTGGATTTATATCCCCCCTTTCTCTCCTGCAGGAGACTCAAAGGGGCTTACAATCTCCTTGCCCTTCCCCCCTCACAACAAACACCCTGTGAGGTAGGTGGGGCTGAGAGAGCTCCCAGAAGCTGTGACCTTCTTAGCCCAAGGTCACTTAGCTGAGTGTGCTGGAGTGCACAGGCTATCCTGAATTCCCCCCAGATAAACCTCCCACAGCTCTGGTGGCAGAGCGGGGAAGTCAAGAGCCAATTTCCTCCAGATTAGATACACGAGAATAACCTCCTACGCCACTGCACTGCTCCTACAGGACAATTATCTGGGACAGTGAGTGCGTGAACCTATGGCTGTGACCAGAGGTGGCACTCAGAGCCCTCTCTGTGGGCACTCCGCACAGAGTTCATCATTTGGGAGGGGGGTGGAAAATCTAGGCTGGCCTGGGCATGATCCTATACCTGGGAATGGCTTCGGTTTCACAGCAATGGGGCTTGCTTCTGAGTAAAACCCTCCTAGGATCATGATTCACCCATTTGAAGCATTGCACGGTTGCTTCACTAAGCTTACTCCTGAGTAACGCGTGCCTCGGAGCCAACTGTTTTTCCTAAACTAAAACCTCAGTATTCAGGTTAACTTGCCGTGTTGGCACTTTGCGAGAAGTAAGTGGGTTTGGGGTTGCAATTTGGGCACTCGGTCTCGAAAAGGTTCGCAATCACTGATCTAGGATGATTGCACTGTTCTGTTCAGGGTTGGGATTGTTTTGTATTTTTTTTACATGCACAGTAATGGCGAAATACGAGTATGGTTAAGCCAATCAAATGTGATTGAGAATGTCACCACCAACGGGAACTTTAGCTGGAGGCAGGAACTGTTGCTGGGTATTTGCCACACGGGACAGCTTGACAGTGGAGAGCCACTGCATGTGTGTATTACTTGTAAGAGGTTTGTTATGTGCTGAGTGAGTAATTTCAGTAAGATGGCAAATAAGCCTGTTGGCTGGGGTGCATTGTGGAGGGAAACATTAGACTTCCTTTGCATCTGGGGGGAAGAGGCAATCCAGGAAACTTTAGCCAATAACCACAGAAATATTTACATATTTGGCCATGTGACCAAAAAGATGGCAGCAGTCAAACACAAGAGGAATGCAATGGAGTTCTACACTAAAACGAAGGACCTAAGACTTGAGTACAAATTCCAATTCCACAGATCCATCATCTTCTTGAGTGACCACTTGTGTTGGTGAAATTGGGCCAATATCAGTTGGTTGTGTTGCACTGGAGGGGCCTGACTAAAAATAAAATAAAAGAATAAATAAATAAAGAAATTTGCAGGTAATCACATGCAGTGTGCATTCAGAGGACAAACCAGAGAAAGATGAAATGCAGACAGTGGGTTATTTCAGAATTCGGAGGATAAGGGAGAACCGTCGCATGCCACCAGCCAATTCATGGAATGAAAAGGCAGTGTTAATATTCTCACATAATTGTGATAAACTGCAAAGTTCTTTATGATGAATTATCTAACCTAGTTAAGGATCCTCCAGTTCTTCTTCCTATTCAACTTCTTGCTGCTCCTAAGGCATGGTGGACCCCCCTCCCATAGGACCTGTGTGGGAAAGCCTGTGAGGACAATGTGTAATTCATTATCACAATCCGTCTTCAGCCTAATACACTCCACCAGAAACTTGTAGTCAATAGCAACTTACAACTTGTCATCAGCAGAAGTCCAAAGGTAAAAAACGACATAAGTATGTGAGCTATCCAGCGCATGACAGATAGCTGGATGGACCTGTGGTGGATAATTTGGACTGCGGGTAGCCTTCTGTGCAATATTCAGGTTATGGATATTATTTATACCCAATGAAGTTCTGAAGAAATGCTTTCTTCATGAAACAAGCCTGCTTCTGCTGATAACAAGTTGTAAAAACCAATTGACTACAAGTTTCTGGATACAAGATTACTCAAAGCTCATTGTGTGTAAAACATTGCTGTTGTTACTACTTAACCTGGAACTTTTACTGATAAAAAGCTGTAATGTATTGTTGAAGGCTTTCACGTCCGGATTCAACTGGTTCTGGTGGGTTTTCCGGGCCACACAGCCCGGAAAACTCACCAAAAAGCTGTAAGTTGTTACTGACTGCAGGTCTCTCAGATGAGATTGTCTTACTTCCACACTTATTTATGTATACAGTCATTGACCAGAATACAGTTAAAAAATGAAAAAATACAATAACCATATTAAATAAATTGTTAAAAAGCAACACACATTAAATAATTAGTGGAAATGTATTTATTTATTTGTTAGTTAGATTTTATACCGCCCTATCCCAAAAGGGCTCTCATCAGTGTAGTATTGAAAGTATAATGCCTAAAAAAGAACACTTAAAATGAATGAATATACCCATGTATTGTTTCCTACATTAAAATTTTGGCGAACTTTAATCACATAAGCACAGAACTTTGCAGTCTGTATAGAAATGTGAGTCTGATAGTTGACTAAAAGCATTTTGCCCATTCTGTTTCACTCTGACTCAAACTTATCTGAAAGGGGATGGATAAGTGTAATGTGAGCCACTGCATACAGCGGGCAGTGAAATGGAACATACTTGATGGATTCCATCTCCTTCATGCACACGGACAAAGCCTATTTGATGTTGGAACCTTACCATAACTACCCTCCAGTACTGCTGTTGGTATAGCTGAACATCTGGCAAGTGTGAAAGCTCTTCTTTAATTACCCTAATAAAAGAAGGTTAGGCAGCTGGTATTAAAGTTCATCTTTCAGGTGATAAGAACAGGAAGGCAGGAGAGCTTGCAAGATCATTCTGCCTTTCTATGTCTTCAGTTCTTTGTTTCAAGGCATGCTTTGCATGACCTTGGCCCAGTCTGACTATGTCATGGGAGAAAACCCTAAAAGTGCCAGTTTCCCCCCAGTGGCTTTTAACCATCTGAAGGGTATCCTGAAGGATCAGGGGAAACAGTCCCTGCACTCTAATATTTATTTTGAGCCATAGATTCAGATACAAGAGGAAGATTTTGGCCTTTACTTTAAGGATACCTGTCTCGAGGCATGTCATGGTATTTGAAACAAAGCTAGGTTGTTCTAAGGATGCGAAACAAGAGTCAGGTAGTCCAAGGAAAGACCCCATAGAGTAATTATGACAAATTCTTAGCTTGATACAGTTTTAATGCAGCAGGCAATAATGCCCTCTTGTGGTATATAGGAACCTTAAATACGCAGATTTTTCTCCGTGGTCTGCCACTTAAAGGCTGTGGGATACCTTGGAGCCTAATGCCTGAAAAATCACCCCCACATATTTATACTTTTGTACCTGTTCCAATCTATGACTATTCGGTTTCCAAACCCTTGGGTTGAATGGTATGGTGCAGGGCATTTCTTTATTCGTGCTGCTTTCCAATCTGCCTGCAGTTCTGGTTGCCATATGAAGGAGGTATATAATGACCCTGACATGACAGAATGTGGCCGCCCTGAGGCCTTCTTGGGAAGGGCGGGATACGAATAAAAACATAAATTAAAAAAATACTTAGGACAGAAATAGAAGCAGTTGGGATTCAGGCCAATGTGTCACCATCTTTAATCATGAATCATGCTGACGGGATAGGGAGAGAGAGAAAGAGATTATGAAAACTTTCAAAATGCTTAACTGCTCAATGGAACAAGGCAATAATAGTTTCTGTAGCAACCTGAGAAAGTGGCTCGCTTGCTGCCTGACCAGCCTGTGCCACTGAACGGCTGAGCTAGACTCTTGGACACCTGGATTCATATCCCTTCCTCCGGCAAGAAATCAGCTGGTGATCTTGGGTCATCATCTTGTCTCACACAGTGGCCAAACAGTTGCTCTGGAGGGCCAACAACAGGGCCCAGAGGCCAAGGCATTTCCCAGATGTTTCCTCCTGGCACTAGAATGCAGAGATTGGTTCCCTCTGAATGTGGAGGTTCCCTTTAGTCACCATGGCTAGTACCCACTGATAGACCTGTCCTCCATGAATTGATCCAGTCCCCTTTTATAACCACCTTTGCTTGTGGCCATCACTATAACCTTGGAAGCCAATTGTTGAGAAAAGAACTACATCCTCTAGTCCATCCTGAATCTATTGCCTGACAACTTCATAGTGTGCCCTACGTTCTACTATTTTTGGAGAGAGTGAGAGAAAAAATTATCCATTCTTTTTGCTTCATCCATAACTTAATAAATCTTTGTCATGCCTCCCACTTGTCTTTTTTCTGTATTGAAAACTCCCAATATGGGTAGCTTTTTCTCATAGATAAGATGCTCCACCTCTTTAATCAACTTCCAGCTCTGCAAATATCCTTTCTGAGATGCAGCAACCAAAACTACACACAGTATTCCTAATGAGGCTGTACTGCTGATCTATACAGGGGCATTATATTGTGACATTTTAATTTTCTGTCCCTTTTCTAATAACCTTCATCATGGAATTAGTCTTTTCCACTGCGGGGTTAACACTTACACTGAGCTATATACTGCAACCCCAAGATTTCTCTCCTTCTCCCTCTCAGCAAGTTTAGACGCCTTTAGCATTTACTTAGAAGTTGGGATATTTTATCCCAATGTGCATTTCCTCACACTCACACACACTGAACTTTACGTGCCCCATTGTTGCCCTCTCACCCAATTTGTGGAGACCCTCTTGAAACTCCACGATCATTCTTGGGGCCAACCATCCTTCATAATTTTGTGTCACCTGCAAACCTGGCCACTAGATTGCTCACCCCCAGTTCCCAATCATTCATAAACATATTAAATAGCATAGGCCCCAACACTGATATGTGTGGGACCCTGTGGCTTTCTTCCTTTCCCCCACTGGGAAAACTATCCGTTTATTCCTACTCTTTGCTTTCTGTCTTTTAATTAGTTTTAACTGCATAACAGAACCCTTCCTCTTATTTCATAACTTCTAAGCTTACTCATGAATCTTTGGGGAGGTATCTTGTTAAAAGGCTTTTTGAAGGCTACCAGGCATGATTCTACCAGATTACCATTATCTACATACTTTTTCACTTTCTGAACTCCATAAGGTCAGTGAAGCAGGACTTTCCTTTTTTTGAGATAACGTAGTGAGTTTCACTCAGCAAGCTTTGTTACTCTATATGCTTAACAATTTAATAACCATCTCCATTAATTTGCCTGGGACAGATATCAGATTAACTGGAGTGTAATTTTCTGGTTTCCAACTAGATCCTTTCTAAAAATTGATGTAACATTTCAGCATCTCAGACAGAGGCTGATTTTACCAACAAGTTACAAATATGGGTTCACAGAATCATAGAGCTGGAAGGAATACCGTGTGCCATTTAGTCCAACCCCCTGCTCAATGCAGAATTATCTTAGAGCACCCCAGCCAAGCGTTTGTGCAGCTGCTGCTGAAAGACTGCAAGAGCTGACCACCTCCCTAGGCAGCCAATTCCACCACTGAATTACTCTTACTGTAAATAAACGTTTTCCTAAAGTCAAGCTGGTATTTTTCCACCCATAATTTATACCCGTAATTATGAGCCTGTCCTCTGTGGTCAACAGGAACAGCTCCCTGCCCTTCTCCAAGTGACAGCCCTTCAAACACTTAAAGAGAGATCAATGTCCACCCTCAACTTCCTCTTCTGGAGACGGAGCATTCCCCAGTCCCTCAACCTTTCCTCACAGGACCTGACCTCCTGGCCCCTGCGCTTACTCCCACCTGTTCACCTACTTTTGAAGTGATGCCCCCAGAACTGCACACAGGACTCCAAGTGAGGCCCGACAATGTAGTGTCCAGTGGAACTATGGCTTGTTGCGACTGGGATGTTGTGCTTCTGTTGATGTACCCCGAGATTCCACTAGCCTTTTTGTGTCACTGCATCATACTATCTGCTCGTATTTAATTTGCAGTTCACCTGTACCTCAGGACTGTCTTTACACATGCTGCTATCTGGAAGTGTATCCCCAATTCAATATGCATGCTCCTCATTTTTGTTACCCAGATGTAGAACTTCGCACTCACTGTTGTTGAACTGCATCTTGTTCACATCCACCCACTTTTACAGCGTTTTCAGATCTCATTGAATTCCATCTCTTTACTGTTCACTGTTTTTCCCAATTTGGAATCATCTGAAAATGTGTCAAGTAGTCCATTAGTATATTAAACTTCCACATACGATTTCCTTACAAAACCCTCGGTGCATCCTATTTGACCTTGGAGACATGTTGTTGTTTTTAATTTGCTCCATAGTCCCAAAATGAAATCTGTTTTCTCTGCCATTTGACTAATTTCGTAAGACATCCATTCTAAAAACAGAGGTTCTGACATGGGTTTGTGCCCCACGCAGTCTGATCAACAGCCCTTTTGGATGACACGGGCCATTCTGGAAGCTGCTGAGGATAAGAATCCTCAACCTGCTTTGAGCTCTTTCCAGAGCTTCCATAAATGTCCTGGACTGAGTGTGACAGAACAAACATCTCTATGGGAGGGCGTCGAAAGGAAGGTGCTGACTTGGAGGAACAGTTTCTGCCTGGCCCCATACGGGGGGGGGGGGGGGGGTGTCTGTTGGGCAAAGCCACGCAAGGCTTTAAATGTGGGAAGCGGTACCATCAGCGGAAATGGGGAACCAATTAGCTGGCCATCTGTCTTTTCCAAGACAGGCGTCGCACGAAGGAAGCATGAGTTTTTGGTTCCGTCCTCAGATCTAACAGAACTCTCTATTTTTTAAAGAGTAGCCCTGAGTACTACACCTCATTTTGAGTGCATTATTACATCTATTATTTATACAGCCTCTTTCCTGTGTGGCAGTCCACAGAGTAGCCAAAGCCAAGCAGGCGGGACTGTGCCAGAAGAAGCTCATGGTCTCCATTGCAAGGGCGAGGGAGATGAAGGGGTCACAAAGGTGAAGCAGGTAAGGACAAGGAGGTCAAGGTCTTCATTCAAGTGGAGCAAGTGGGTCCTGAGAAGCGGGGGAGGAAGCGCTGTGTCTGCAAGGATTATGGAATGGTGTTCCAGGCCTGGGGCCTGCGCGAAAGAGAGCCATGCTGCCACGGGGCTCTCCTGATTCTCCCCCCTCCTCTGACTGTGCATCCAGGGCAGTGTTCTTCAGCAATAGCCACGTAGATCAGCTGCAGTAACCACGATCTGGGGCGCGGCTGAAGTGAAGAGTTGTTGCAGCCTGATCGGCAAGTCCTTCCTGCTAGGCAGCCTAGGACTGCATACGAGGTTCTCCCACGTCCTTTGCCCGCTGGCGTAGGGCCAATGGGGACATCCGGGGTGCTTGTCCCGGGCGCTGCAGTGTTGAGTCACGTGGGGGGTGCAAAATCACCCCCCCCACACACAGGTGACTCACCATGGCCGGCACCTCCCCCCCTCCTCTCAGATGCAGGAGCAAGGCAAGAGGAGACCGCCCGGCTAGCCCAGGGGAGCCCGGCCAGCACGGAGCAGCCAGCCAAGCCCCTGCCGGCCACGGCCACCGGAGCCCAAAGCCTGCAGGGAGGAGCAAGGAGGCAACTCACCCACTCAGGCAGGCAGGCAGGCAGGCAGGCAAGGGGGGGGGGCACCAGGGAGGAGGGGAAAAGCCCTCGTTGTTTCCAGCTCCTTCCTTCCTTCAAGATGCAGGGGGAGGAAATCCCTGTGGTGGCTGCCAGGAAGAAAAGGTGCGTCATTCTCTCTTGCTCTCTCTCCCCCCGCCCCCCCTTTGTGCTAGTAAGAGATTGTAAGAGGCTGGAGTTGGAGGTGGGGGTTCTGTGACTCCACCCGGAGTCAGAGCTACTTTCACTTTCCAAAGCAGCCCCGGCATGTTTCCCTTTCTGCAAAGGACTTGTTACTGCTGCGACCTGGAAATAGCCGCCAGGGTTGGGGTGCCTGCCTGGGAGAAGAGAGTTGCTTTGGCTGGCATTTGTAGGCACCGCTCAGGAGGTAGGAAGATGTTTCCCTTTGCATTCCAAGAAGGCCAGGGAAAGCTGGAAGGATGAATGCAGCAGAGTGGATTTATGGAAGGGAGGAAGAGGAACCCCCAGCATCTGCGCCTTCCAAAAACAACTGCCAGGTTCAGATCTCCCCCATCCTTCTTACTGGGGTGCAGTGGTAGAAACTCTCCAATTTCCCCTATGAAGCTCTCTCTCTCTCTCTCTCTCTCTCTCTCTCACACACACACACACACACACACACACACACACACTCACACACACACACGTGTGTGTTGGGGTAGTCCAACAGTTTGGATGCATTTCCACCTCTCTGCCTTTTGTCTGTGGTGTAACTGCATGCCTTAAAGTCACTAATAGTATAGATTAATCAATATGTTAGACATGATTATGTCTCTGCAGCATATTAAGTTAGAAACTTGCATGATATGACTTTATTTTTTCCATTTTAAAAAAGCCCCCACCCCTCCCTTTTTTGCAAGGCAAGTTGCCTGCTGGAGAACTGGGTTCAGCTTTTCCCCTTCCAGCTTCCCGCATCCAGCCTGCTATTATGTTCTTATTGGTGGGGGGCGGGGGGGGAGCAAGAGAGGCTGAGGGGTTGCAGTCTGCCCCAGCATACTTGGTGATTTGCTAAAAGCAGGAGTTGCCTCCTGGCCTGGCGATCTTTCCAACAGTCCTTTTGTTTTTTTAGAGAAGAGTTTGGATTTATATCCCCCTTTCTCTCCTGTAGGAGACTCAAAGGGGCTGACAATCTCCTTGCCCTTCCCCCCTCACAACAAACTCCCTGTGAGGTGAGGAGGGAGACCTGCAGAGGAACTCCATAGAGCTGTGATAGCTATTGAGTCACCCAGCTGGCGTGTGTTGGAGTGCACAAGCTAATCTGAATTCCCCAGATAAGCCTCCACAGCTGTAGTAGCAGAGCAGGGAATCAAACCCGGTTCCTCCAGATTAGAGTGCTTCTGCTCTTAACCACCTCATCCACTGCTTTGAACTTTCAAAAGGTTTTCCCTGGGCATAAAATGACCCTAATTATTCTGACAACATCATCCTGTAAGGTAAGCCAGTTATGGGAAATTGCTACTTTCCAGCCGTCTCTGCCCCATTGGCCTCTTTCTCTCCACCCCTCCCCGCACTTGCATATACTTGACAGTTTTCTGCCTTGGCTTCATCACCTCCCGCTTGGATTAGAAGGGCACCCCCTCCACGTTCTCCCCACCACGAATTTGATGTGGATTTAGAAAATGTTGTCACTGGCCACAATGGGGAAAATGATGCTTAGACAAAGGAAATGGCCCCTTAGTCTGGTGCGCTTAGGCAAGGGCCCAGCTGCTGGCTTATCATTGCACTTCCAAGCTTGGAGAATCGCCCCTGTTGAATTTTTGCTTGCCTTGCTGATGGTAAGGCATAAGAGTCCAGAAAGAATGAGGGTATCCCTGTTTGCAGGTGGATCTCTTAAACTGGGAAGGGGGGAATTTGATGTATTAAAATAATAGGGCAAGGGACTGACAGCTTCTTCTGTGTTCATGATCCCCTCTGTGGCTTTCCCCTCCATCCAAGTCCTGAGCTCATTTACTGGGAAAACATCCCCCACCCCCAATGTGGAGATGAAACATTATGCTATTTAATGGCCCCAGTAAAACCATCCAGAGAAGAGGCACCGTTATTTGGAGTGAGCTTTGGAGTTGTTTGGAGCATCTGGAGGAAAATCAGGCCAGATGCTTAATAGAGAGTTCTGAGGGGTAGGAAAGTTGGGTGTTATGCTGAGTGTGGTGAGAGGACCTTGAAAGGTGGATTCTGGAGTGTAGTATCTGTATTGTACGAGTAAGAAATACAGGTTTACCCGTTGTAGAAGAATCCTTAAGATATCGAACTCTTTATGTTTTTTTACTGGAAATGTTTATTCATTCAATAATAGATTTCCATCATATAAAGAATAAATACAGGGTTTGTGACTTTTATTACAAAAGGAGTTATTTTGCTTGTGAAGACTGTGAGTTCATGTTGAGAGTAAGTGCCTATATATTGTTCAGTTATTAAAATTCAGCATTTGCAACAACTGACTTGAAATTTGCCCCTGTCCTTTCCCTCCTTTTCTTCCTGGCTCTGTGCTGTTTCCAATGCGGAGGTGGGGGGTGCTGGATATAACACCATAAAAACATTTTTTCATAGCTTGAGTAAAAAACAGTTTAGAAAGCATTTAAAAGTCATTATGACACTTAAAACACTTTAAAGTGTAATAACAGCTGTTAAAAATGCTTTCAGAATGTTTATTTCAGCTGTGTGGCATGGATCATTGCTATGTTCAGATTTGTGAATTGGGGCATGTTCTATAATGCGATGGTGACTTTGAGATGGCCCGGTACAAAAAATCATTCTTTGGTCATAGTGGGGGAGGACGGCCCCCCATACAGGGGGGGCCCCTGCAAAATTCAGATTTTTGCCCCGGGCTCAATTTTTCCTAGCTACGCCTCTGCCTTTGTCCTCACAACACCAACCTTGTAGGTTAGGCTGAGCAAAGGCAAATGGTGGAAAGCCATTTCATGAGTGTCACAGCCAAAGATAGAGGACATGAGATTTTTTTCCCATGCTGGCTGTCATGAAATTGTGCTTCACGACTCTTTCATAGTCTGTTTCAGGCAAAGGTCTGCTCTGAAACAATAAAGGGAAAGATCTGCTCTCAAATAACAAAGAAAAATTCCGCCATTTTAGTAGAAATACTACTGCCTGGCCTTTAACAACTGATAAGAGCCCAGGTTTTGCCTATTTGAAATATAGCTTATGTTCCCCTTCCTTGAGTTACCAGAGTCACAATACAAGAGTGTGTTTTAGGCCCCTTCTGCACATGCACTTCAATGCACTTTGCAGCTGGATTTTGTGCGTTATTGAACATAGTACTTTAATACGACAACATCTATGCCAAAATGTATTTCAAATGAATTGAGAGGAAGCAGGGCCAGGTAGACACTAGGACCCAGGTGTAGCATTTTACAACAAAGGAGGTCCAGCATGCTGAGTTCTGTGGCAAAGTATACAACGCCATTAACATCTGTTTCTGAGATAGACTGTAGACTATCGCTTGGAGCATCTAAATAGGCAACGCAATAGTCATGGCACTTTGGTTGCTCTAGGTTTGGTCTGCTTCCCAGGACTCTTCCACAATTACTAGCAAGCTCTGATGGAAGTGCAGATCTGAACCCAGTTTTACCCAGTCGTAGTCCATCGCTCTGACTAATATACAGCACTGCCTCTGGTCAAGTTAGCAAACCAAGTGAGCTGTTAAAACCCTGCTGTGTTGCAAACTTCTTTTATGTTTCCTATAACTAGCACTGCTGCCCATTTTTTCCTGTAGAAGGAAGGGGAAGTTCATAAACTTTGCTGCATTGCTAATGACATCATCAGGAATATGTTCAGATTTCCAAATGTCAGTATTACCTTGTTGAAACAAAGGAGGTGTTTTTTTTTTTAAGTTTAGCATGGTTTGGCCAACAGAACTCTCAATTAACCCCACCCCCACCCCAGTTTGAACAGGCAAAACTGTTCTCGTTGCTTCATCTCTGTGCTTGGGAAAATGTCATTTCTTGGATGAAAAGGTGAAAGCCTCATGAACCACACTGACATACAGAGCATCAGTACTTATTGCAAGAGCTGAAAAGAACGTTTTAATGGTGTTCAAAGAAGGCATGGACATACGTATGGGTGACAAGTGCCACCTTGAAGGCTGAATGCCAAAAGGCAGAATAAATGCCAAAAGATTCCAAGGCTACCTGCCTGCAGGTTATCTTTTTGGATGACCCAGCCTTAGTGCATGATGGATTCCGAAGCAACCCGTTCTATGTAGGTTTTCTGTGCAGTTCTAACACGAGTAAACTACGTATAGGAATAAAAATAAAATTGTTGGGTGCCTTTATTGTAGCTACTGATTTGATAGCATTTTTTGGAATTTTAACTGGTGGAAGCCCAGGGACGGGTCTTTTCTGTGATAAACATTCACAGTTTTTAGGAAGTGGGCAGGGCTTGTGCCCAACTGGGATTCTGATTGGCTTTTAAAAGTCGCTTTGGTCACAGCCGCCCTCATAGCCCAAAGACCTCTGAGGCATGAGTGGAAGCTTTGCTGTGTGTCTGCCAGCAAACGTTATTAAAACAAAATTGTTCCTTTTCAAAGATACCTTGTTAAACAGAAGAGCCTCTGCCTAAAACACAGAAGAGTCATTCCCTGGCTGACATTTTGGGGTGGGTGGGGAAGCAATTCATGGAAGCAATTTTTTGAGAGCAGTCGTTTTGGGGCTGCACCCCCTTCCCCTCATGGCCAGAACTGCAAACATGGCTGCGGCCTAAAAAGGCTGTGGAGACCTGGGCCTGCTTTTCAGTCTGGCTGACACCTCAAAAGCCATCTTTGCAAAAGATAATAACTGCATGAAAGGCTAGTAGGAAAGGGAATGGAACGGGAGAAGGACAAAATGTCACGGTTGAATGATACAGTCCTCCACAGCCTTTGCAGTTGCAGTAACAGAGAGGCTGAGGAGAGCTGGGTGCAAATTCCCACTCCATCATGAAATTTCCTGGGTGACCTTGGCTGTTCATTCTCCCTTTATTTTATTTTATTGGATTTCCATCCCACCTTATCCCTGAAGGGCTCAGGGAGGGTTACAACTTAAAACATTCAACAAACTTTAAAATCTAAATCCCAATATAAAGATTTAAAACCAATTAAATATTGGTTTAAACCAGCTCCTGTGAGGGAGGGGTTGTGAGGCTAAAATGGAAAAAGGGAAAACCATCTGTTCTACCCGGAATTCCTTGGAAGAAAAGTGGGATTTATTAAAAAAAGTTAGATTAACATGAGAGGAGAAATAGAAATTCTGTGTGTGTGAGAGAGACACCCCCCCCCCCGCCCACAGCCATACCTGCATTGTAAAGCAGAATCACTGGGCAATTTGAAAAACTCATAACATGAACTCATTGAAAAGGTGGTGAGGAGAATGAATTATATACCAAATATGTTCACAAACCACCCACAAAAGAGGGAGTCCATTTTTAAAGTCACTGTCAAGTAGGGAGGAAACACCTTTTCTCGATTCAATTGATCAGGCACTGATAAAATTGACATTTTAAAAATGTGTGTGTGGGGGGAAATGGGCAGGGGGATTGAGCTCATTGATAAAAGCAGACAAAATAGATTTGGAAATCTTGTATCAAACTAAAAATGTATCCAACAGCAAACAGGCAGATGTAGTAATGCACCGCTGACCCAGCAGCACCGTGGTCGGTGCCGCCTGGAACACCCTACAGCTTCCTACGGACCTTCTGGTCAATGCATCGCACCCCCGCTCCTCATCCCCCCCCTATGAGTCCACGGGTCCACCCGAACGTTCCTCTGGCTCACAGTCACCTGGTGTCCCGGACAAAGGGACAATGGTCTTGCCCCCAGGTGAGGATTAGGCCCAGACGCTTTTACAGCTTCCTCTCCCTTGCGGTACGCAGCCAGGTGAGATCATGCCATCACATGATGATCTCAAGGTCTCCCAGTCTCCCGGCTCATCTCCTACCCACTCTCCTTCCTACACGCCCACAATGAAACCCTAATAAAAAGGTGCCAGAGACCAGCACAGGGCGAGAGTTGGTTGTCAGGATCCACGAACATCGGAGCTCCGCTGGCTTCCTGTTGCTGGCGCATCTCCACCAGATGAAAACCTCCTCAGCGTCTGCCTATTCGCTCTTAGCGCTGGCGACCCTGCGGGGATGACAACAAGCTGGTGCCGAAACCCGGGAATCCTCGAACCTCCACCCTGCTCACCGCCGCCTGGGAAAGGGCCACGTGATACCGAAGTCCAGCTGGATCGGTGCGAGATCCAGGGACCACCGTTTCGGTGCTGCATGTCCTGTCCTCTGGATCGGCGCGAGATCCAGAACCACGCGTCCTCTAGGACACTCTCTCGTCCGGCCGGAACACCCGGTGAGTATGGGAGCTTGCAAAAGCAGGGCTTATGACAAGCTACGTTAGCCGAACTGAAAGCGTTAGCCAATCACGGCAGGGTCCCGGTAAAGAGAAGGGAGCTGCGCCAAATTGGTTGAGGAGATTGAAGCTCAATGTCCATGGTACCCAGAGGGGGGGACATTGGAATCTTAAGGACTAGGAAAACATCAGACGACTCTTAACAGAGCCTTGCGCGCCCGATGTCATCACTGCTACTGACGTGGAGGGAACAATGTTATGTCGCCATCCAGCCTGCAGTGACCTATGGCTCCCTTGCTGTAGGACGCCCTCCTTTTCGATCTTTCACCTTCAATTTCCAACCCCAGAATTTTTTCTCTATCCGCTAAATTGGGCCGCCTTCGTCCTCCTTCTGCCCCTTTGCTCCTTCAGCCCATTTCCCCAAATTCTCCCAGCGGCTCAGCCAGCCCCTCCCTGCTCCGCTTCTTCATCTTTTTCTTCCTGAAGCTTTCACCGCGACCTCCGTCAGCACCACGTAATGGCGCGGGTTTCAAAACTCTCAAAGCAGAGCGGTATTATGCCACGATCTGGGTAAAAGAAAAGAAACCCCTGACGGAAGACGATGCCGATATCCTCGCTTTGTGCCCCATCCATTTCACAGAATACCGAGGGGGGAGGATGGCATTGTCTCGACGGGTTGTCGAGTACCGCCCTCTTAAGCTATAATATCCTCACTGAGCTCTCGCGAAAGGCAATGCGGGACGTAGGAATCACCAGCCCCTATGTGAGAGGCATGTTGGAAGCAGGCCGCCAGGAACCACCTAATGGTTCTGAGGAGGACTGGAAAAACCACCTTTCGCATGCTTTTAAACCCCGCACAGTATGTGATCTGGGAAAGCGAAATTACCGCCAGCAGTGCATAAGCAGAGGAGCAGCTCTCTGGCGGCGCCCTACACTCACCGCTGCCTTGACTTTATGGCTCGCGAAGCTTTCGCTAGCCCCAATGCACAAATTAAGCCTCTGCCCGGTGGCCACCCTTGCCACGGTCGCCTTCTGAATGCGCCTACAAAGGCGTTTTTTGAAAGTCCCCACATACGGGACAGCCAACCCAAAGTTTTTCTAGCACCCGGCAGAAGCCCTCAAGAGCCCTATGCTGAGTTTGTGAACAGGCTCCAGGAGGCCCTCAAGAGGCAGGTGGTGGTGGTTGACAACCAGGAGGCTCCAGGCGAGAACTCCTTAAAAGCGCCTTGCCAAGGAGAACGCTACTCCGCTGAGTTGCCGCCAAAGCCGCATCACAGGGCCTAGGAAGGAACCTCCCCGAAGCTGGCCGTGACATGCTCAAAGCTTGCCAGGATATCGAGGTCTTTCGCCCATCAAGCCAGTGCCATTCTAGCCGCCCGCCCTCTCCGCTGCCATGCAAAGAGACAGCCCTGAGACGAGTGTCTCACTATGCGACTGAAACCAGGTGGCATTTCCGGAGGAATTGTAGGCTGCCCGGCGCGGCGGCCTACAACCCGGACGGAGGAGGGTCTCTCCCCTTGGTGAGGGCGGCGGCCCCAGGAAGCCCAAGGACCGGGCGCTCCCAATGCCCGCTGGGGAGGCCCGCGCCCGGGCATCTCCCCAGCCCGAACAAACCAAGATCCGCACCTCAACCCCTTCCCCCGGAGACTCCCCATGAGATCTTCGCTGCCCCAGCTCAGTATAGTGATCCCATCCCCACGAGGAGACCATTGGGCTGGTCTTGCCAGCTTGCTCCCCCCCTACGGGCCTATACTTCCTGCTCTGCTAACCCTTTCTACTTCCAAAGAAGTCACCATGTACCTCCGCCAGTTGCCCCCAGAATGCCACGCATTTCAAAATCTCTGCAGAGTCCACAGTCACTGAATTGCAACAGAAAGAAATGCTGACGGAAGAGAACGCCAACATTCTGGCACTTAACATGCCCAGCTGCAGATCTCATTATCCAAGAGGGACTGCCGTTTTGAACTCCTCCTCCAGAATGCCCTTGTATAGCCAATCTACAGGGACAATGAGGGCATGGAAAGGGGAAGATGCTTTCGCGACCAATGGCTCTTAAGCCAAAAGTCCTTCCGTGGGAAGAAGAAGCCCCCTTGGCCCTCTCCAGCTGTAAGGTTCGAACCAGATCTCATAGCTTCTCTGAGCCTGTGCAAAGGCCCTAAGCTCAAAGCTCCCAGTGGCAGGCAAAAAAATCGTCAGTTACTCCCTCAGGAGGTGAGAGCAAAGATCTCAAATCAGAGTTGCAACTCCTCCCTCAAGTTACTTTATATGTGCTCTGTATGCCTATGTATGTTCTGTATGTCTTGCCCCCCTTTCCAGAAAGACCCCTAAAAGTTTTTCCCCTCATAAGAGGTGGATTTTTCCATTGCTGCTACGCTATGCTCTTGTGCTTCCATTAAAGTTTTTTTCTCCTTCTGATTATGTGTGCCAATGCCTTGAAGGAGAGCTTCGCCTATTACAGCATCCTACTTTAAACGGGACACACAGCTTCGTAAGCGTGCTCCCCAGGATACCGATGGGACCTGCTTCAGAAGCCGCCTCCATCTTAGTTTAAACCTTCAAAACTCTTCTTCAAACCTCTCCTTGAGAACCTTTTCCTTCGTCCATCTGAACCTACACTGCCACATTGGCGTGGCGCCAGAATTATTTTCATGCTCCCACATTTTCTGCTGAGCGCCCCCCTGGCTAGTCACAGTGCCGGGGGGGTCTCGGGCAATTCCCTGCCTTGTGTCTCTTAACGCCTTGAATGTTGCAAGTGATCGTTGTCGGAATGGGCCAACTGGGCGCCTAAGGAAAGCTTGGCCAAAACAAACGAAAAGAAAGGGGAGTAGTCCCCCCCATCGACCCAATCAAGGTCTCATCCAGCAGACCATATCCAAAGTATCGTTTTCTATCAATCATTCAAAAAATTGCTCGCTCCCCCCCCCCCCACTCAGGGCTCAGGTCCTCTATTGTCATCTACTAACCCAGCCAGCGCGCAAACCCCCTGGGGGAAAAGCGTTGCTTGTTTTTCTCTTCCATACAGGAGTCCAGCTTCGCCATGCCAGGCCAGCCCCATCCCGGAGATGGAGCGGGCCTCCCCTGGAAGGATCCAACCCAGCCGCCTCTGTTGAGAGGGGCCCGGATTGCCCCCCAGCCTGGGCCGAGGATGGGAGGGATCTCCTCTGGGAGCCAGCACACCCCATTCTTCCACGGGAGATCGCAGCCTCCTCACTGGGGCCACCCCCGGGGGGAACGGCAGCCTGGGCCAGCTATGCGGCTATTCAGAGTTTGATACTGTGTGTTGCTGCCCCTCATCCCACAGTTAAGCCATTCTCTCTCCCCTCTGCTGCAGCCCCCTGGCTGAAACTTGGAATTGCAGCCAGGAACATTCCTGATAGATTAACCCTTGGAACTCTCCGCTGTTTTCAGCCGCTTGAATATTGTTGGAACACGCCTTCTCTCACGAAGCCTTGCTCGTGAGAATCACTGAACCTGCAATGCTAAAGACTACATCAGTAGCTCTCCCTACGCTCTTGAGAAATCCATGGACTCCTAACGCCATGCAGCTTCTGTAGCTTTGAAGTGGTCAGGCAAACAGCAAGAGCTGTATGCATTTGGACAATTATGCAACCACGGGTTGCCTTCCTTCCGATACATCCCATCCAGCCTATGTATCGTTTAGCCATGTTTTATTGCTTACTGTGAACCAACTATTGCTGAAGTTACTGCATGCCTTAATTTTAGAAGTTATGTTATTTGTTGTTGCTGCATTTCCGCATGCTGTGTCTGCGGAACTCTCTGCTACCGCCCTCCACCATCGTTTCCTGCCTCAGGGGCTTCACCGGAAGCCCAGAAGCACAGCCGCCGCTCCGCCCTTCCCCTCGACCCCCCTTGCCGGAGCGACGCGGCGGCTCTAGCCAAGGCGGAGTGTGTTTCCCTCGCAACTTCCCTTGTGGGAGTCCCCGGACTTGTTTCCTGTAATCACCAAGACTATTGGCCGCGGCTGGCCTGTGCCCTTGCGAAGTCCATCAACTCCACCTGCAAACTTGCTCTGGATGCCCTGGCCTCCGAGAGCAGCAGGAACTTTCGATCACAAGCGTAACTTTAGTGATAATCGTTACACGCCATTGATTATTTGTTGTTATTGCATCACCAAGGTTGTGAGAGAATGTACATAATATGTTGTTGCTTTAATCTCTCTGATAACTCCCAGAATTGATTCAATATGAAAGTGCGTGAGTTGCAAGAAGTTGTATCCAATCTGAAATTTATGATGTATTGCCCCAATTGGTGGTCAGCCCTCTGGAGCTGGCTGCGGGGAGGATGGTTGAAGTGCTATCATTTACAGCTCTCTGCATTGGTTTGATTGTATGCCTCATGCGTTCGGGTCTTGTTTACCGTTCAATGTGTATCTAATATTGCCTGCATAACGTGTGTAAGAAGCCCCTCGACTTTTCCCCTGCCCCGCAACCAAGTTTCTAATGTTGCACAAGCAGCTTTCGGTCCAACTTCGACCGAACTTAGTGGAGGAGACAAAAGCGTCCCCAAATCGCCCCTCAGCATTTTCGGCCTCCCTTCTTCAAAATGTAAAAAGGGAGGAGATGTAGTCAATGCACCGCTGACCCAGCGGCACCGTGGTCGAGCAGCTGGAACACCTGGCGGCTCCTACGGCCTTCTGGTCGCTGCGCACCCCCGCTCCTCATCCCCTATGGAGTCCGCGGGTCACGAACTATCTGGTCCCCTACAAGGTCACCTGGTGTCCCGGACAAGGGACAATGGTCTTGCCCCCAGGTGAGGATTAGGCCCAGAGCAGCTTACGCAAAACCTCTCCGCGCAGTAGCAGCCAGGTGAGATCATGCATCACATGATGATCTCCAGGTCTCCCGGTCTCCCGCTCATCTCCCTACCCACCTCCTTTACACGCCCACAATGAAACCCTAATAAAAGGTGCCAGAGACCAGCACAGGGCAGAGTTGTCAGGATCACGAAATCCCGCGCTTCCTGTTGCTGACGCTCTCCACCAGATGAAACCTCCTCCGCGTCTTGCCTATTCCTTAGCGACGACCCTGCGGGGATGACAACAGCAGAGATATACTTTAAAGCAGCAAAAATGGTGTGAAAATATGCCATGAAAGGGGGGTGGGACCAGTCTTGAAACACAGCAAAAATACTCATTTAAAATTTTTTTTACAGTAAAAAATGTAATTTACTTGACAGAATTGCTGAGGAGTTGAGGGGGCCTGAGGGGCGGGGCTTATCTATGCAGAAAGGGGAGCTTTCGAAAAAGGCGGGAAAACGCCAGACCCAGTCCTGAGGCATTTCAGTCGCGCCCCGTTAACCATGCAGCGAAGGCTGCCTTAGGAAAGCAGCCCTGTTTGTCATGGAGAGGGGAGGTTCATTGAACAAAAGTATGAAGGGAAAGTTCCCCTCCTTGACAGTGACTTGAAAATTCAATTTACCAGGCATTGCTCAGAGTGACATTTTTAAAATATGGAACAAAATGGGGAGGGGGATTGAGCTCCTTAATACAAATAGACTGTTTACAATAGATTTGCAAATCTTATATCAAACTGAGAGATGTCTCTAGCAGCAAACAAGCAAAGATATATGAATAAATACTTTAATGCATCAGAAGGAAAACTGTGTGAAATACAACACAAAACAATTTTGGCTGTTAACAAACAGGGGCATGTATCAAAATCTCCCCATAACAGCTGATATTACCCCCTCACTATGGCACTGTGAAAATATGCCATGAAAAGAGGCAGGAACAGCGGAAAAAGCAAAAAAGATTTGAGAGCTCCCTATATGGGGGAAACAAAGCACAAGTTGCTGTTATGACCCCAAAATAAGCCATGAAGAAAAAGCTAGGACAGGCAGGAGGCTTAAAATAAATGAATGTGGCGTGAAACATTTGGAACAGATGTTGCAAAAATTAAAACTGGAGTGAAATAGAAGGCTTTTGTTTTAAAAACTCATGGGATATGGAGCCTGTGTGTGTGAGGTGTTTTTTTTTTAATTTTGCAGTAAAATTGCTGTGAATTGCTGTTGAGGGGACCAGGGGGCAGGGCTTATCTGTGCAGAAAGGGGAGCTTTGCAAAAAGGGCGGGAAAACGCCAGACCCAGAGCTGAGGCGTTTCACTCACGCCCCTGAACCATGCAGGGAATGCAGCCTTGTGAAAGCAGCCCTGTTTATGATGGAAAAGAGGGATAGGGCTGAAGAGGGGAGGTTTATTAAACAAAAGTATTAGGAAAGGTGCAGAAAACAGCCGTGTGACAAGTGTTTGGGGACCATTTTCACCTGGATAGCCCAGGCTAACCTAATCTTGTCAGAATTCAGAAATCAAGCAGGGTCAGTCTTGGTTTGTACTTGGGTGGCTGGCCGGCCGATGAGGAGGCCAGGGGTCGTTGTAGAAAGGATGGCAACGGGGAACCACTTCTGGAATGCCTTGAAAAACTTGCC